>NW_027094523.1:0-83783 GCF_029207755.1 Chamaea fasciata
GCCCAGTGTGTCCCTGGGGTTCCCTGGCTGTCCCCTAGGTGTCCCTGGGGGTGCATTAGGTGTCCCTGGGGGTGCCCAGGGTGTCCCTGGGTTGCCCTGGCTGTCCCCTAGGTGTCCCTGCCTCGCTCGTATCCTCGACTCCGCCTCCGGCGCCATGGTGACTCCCCTCCCAGTCTGGACCATTGTGGCCTCACCCCCTCCCCTGGGGCCATCCGACCCATCCCAGTATAGACCAGTAAGGCACCGAGTGGCCACCATGGACCCCCACACGCCTGCCAGTTCATCCCAGTTCATCCCAGTCCACTCTTCGTCCATCCCAGGTTTCTCTGGTCACCCTCCCAGTGCTCTCAGTCCATCCCAGTCCCGCAGGTGTTGGTGCTTGGGGCTTGATGAGCTGGTGCCTGTCCGCAACGTGGAGCGGCTCAAACGGGACCTCAGGGTGAGGGGGGCGCGGATTTAGGGGGATCCTGGGGGTCCTGAGTTGTCGTGGAGGGGGATTTTGGGTTGTGGGGGGTCTGGGGGGAGTCCTGGGGGCTGCTTTGGGTGCTTTGGGGGGTATTCGGGAGGTTTGGGCGGCCCATTTGAGGCATCAAAGAACCTGAGGAGGGTTTTGATAGCTCCTGGAGGTGAGGCGGCCGTGGGGCTGAGCTGGCGGTCCCAGGGGGTTCCTGGCTGTCCCTCGATGTCCCTGGGGTGCCCTGGCTGTCCCTAGGGTGCCCTGGCTGTCCCCTAGGTGTCCCTGGGGGTGCCCTGGCTGTCCCTAGGGTGCCCTGGCTGTCCCCTAGGTGTCCCAGGGGTGCCCTGGCTGTCACTTAGGTGTCCCTCGGGGTGCCCTGGCTGTCCCTAGGGTGCCCTGGCTGTCCCCTAGGTGTCCCTGGGGGTGCCCTGGCTGTCCCTGGGGTGCCCTGGCTGTCTCGTCAGTGTCCCTGGGGTGCCCTGGCTGTCTCGTCAGTGTCCCTGGGGTGCCCTGGCTGTCTTGTCAGTGTCCCTGGGGGTGCCCTGGCTGTCCCCTAGGTGTCCCTGGGGGTGCCCTGCCTGTCCCTTAGGTGTCCCTGGGGGTGCCCTGGCTGTCCCTAGGGTGCCCTGGCTGTGCCCTCGGTGTCCCTGGGGTGCCGTGGCTGTCCCGTCCGTGTCCCTGGGGGTGCCCTGGCTCTCCCCTAGGGGTCCCTGAGGGTGCCCTGGGTGTCCCTGGCGTACCCTGGCTGTCTCCTAGGTGTCCTTGGGGGTGCCCTGGGTGTCCCTGGGGTGCCCTGGCTGTCCCCTAGGTGTCCCTGGGGGTCCCCTTGGTGTTCCTGGGGGTGCCCAGGGCGTCCCCTAGGTGTCCCTGGGGGTGCCCTGTGTGTCCCTGGGGATGCCCTGGCTGTCCCCTAGGTGTCCATGGGGGTGCCCTGGGTGTCCCTGGGCTGCCCTGGCTGTCCCCTAGGTGTCCCTGGGGTTGCCCTGGGTGTCCCTGGGGGTGCACAGGGTGTCACTGGGGTTCCCTGGCTGTCCCGTACGTGTCCCTGGGGGTGCCCTGGAGGTCCCCTAGGTGTCCCTGGGGCTGCACTGGGTGTCCCTGGGGTGCCCTGGCTGTCCCCTAGGTGTCCCTGGGGGTGCCCTGGATGTCCCTGGGGGAGCCCTGGCTGTCCCTGGGGGTGCCCTTGCTGTCCCCTTCGTGTCCCTGGGGGTGCCCTGGCTGTCCCTGGGGGTGCCCTGGCTGTCCCCTAGGTGTCCCTGGGGGTGCCCTGGCTTTCCCCTCGGTGTCCCTGGGGGTGCCCTGGGTGTCCCTGGGGTGCCCTGGCTATGCCCTAGGTGGCCCTGGGGTTGCCCTGGCTGTCCCTAGGGTGCCCTGGCTGTCCCCTTGGTGTCCCTGGGGGTGCCCTGGTTGTCCCTGGGGTGCCCTGGCTATGCCCTACGTGGCCCTGGGCGTGCTATGCCTGTCCCCTCGGTGTCCCTGGGGGTGCCCTGGCTGTCCCCTCGGTGTCCCTGGGGGTGCCCTGGCTGACCCCTAGGTGTCACTGGGGGTGCCCTGGCTGTCCCTAGGGTGCCCTGGCTGTCACCTAGGTGTCCCTGGGGGTGCGCTGGTGTCCCTCGGGGTGCCCTGGCTGTCCCCTAGGTGTCCCTGGGGGTGCCCTGGCTGTCCCTGGAGTGCCCTGGCTGTCCCCAAGGTGTCTTTGGGGGTGCCCTGGCTGTCCACTAGGTGTCCCTGGGGGTACCCTGGCTGTCCCCTAGGTGTCCCTGAGGGTGCCCTGGCTTTCCCTAGGGTGCCCTGGCTGTCCCCTAGCTGTCGCTGGGGGTGCCCTAGGTGTCCCTGGGGGTGCCCTGGCTGTCCCTGGAGTGCCCTGGCTGTCCCCTAGGTGTCCCTGGGGGGGCCCTGGATGTCCCTGGGGGAGCCCTGGCTGTCCCTGGGGGTGCCCTTGCTGTCCCCTTCGTGTCCCTGGGGGTGCCCTGGCTGTCCCTGGGGGTGCCCTGGCTGTCCCCTAGGTGTCCCTGGGGGTGCCCTGGCTTTCCCCTCGGTGTCCCTGGGGGTGCCCTGGGTGTCCCTGGGGTGCCCTGGCTATGCCCTAGGTGGCCCTGGGGTTGCCCTGGCTGTCCCTGGAGTGCCCTGGCTGTCCCCTAGGTGTCCCTGGGGGGGCCCTGGCTGTCCCCTAGGTGTCCCTGGGGGTGCCCTGCCTGTCCCCTAGGTGTCCTTGGGGGTGCCCTGGCTGTCCTCTAGGTGTCCCTGGGGGTGCCCTGGGTGTCCCTGGGGACTCCCTGGCTGTTCCCTAGGTGTCCCTGGGGGTGCCCTGGCTGTCCCTAGGGTGCCCTGGCTGTGCCCTTGGTGTCCCTGGGGGTGCCCTGGCTGTCTCTGGAGTGCCCTGGCTGTCCCCTAGGTGTCCCTGGGGGGGCCCTGGCTGTCTCCTAGGTTTCCCTGGGGGGGCCCTGGCTGTCTCCTAGGTGTCCCTTATGATGCCCTGGCTGTCCCTGGGGTTCCCTGGCTGTCCCCTAGGTGTCCGTGTGGGTGCCCAGGGTGTCCCTGGGTTTCCCTGGCTGTCCCCTAGGTGTCCCTGGGGGTGCCCAGGGTGTCCCTGCGGTTCCCTTCCTGTCCCCTACGTGTCCCTGGGGGTGCCCTGGCTGTCCCTAGGGTGCCCTTGCTGTGCCCTTGGTGTCCCTGGGGGTTCCCCGGCTGTCCCCTAGGTGTCCCTGTTGGTGCCCTGGCTGTCCCCTCGGTGTCCCTGTGGGTGTCCAGAGTGTCCCTGGGGGTGCCCTGCCTGTCCTTTAGGTGTCGTTGGGGGTGCCCTGGGTGTCCCTGGGGTGCCCTGGCTTTCCCCTTGGTGTCCCTGGGGGTGCCCTGTGGGTCCCTGGGGTGCCCTCGGGGTGCCCTGGCTGTCCCTGGAGTGCCCTGGCTGTCCCCTGGGTGTCCCTGGGGGGGCCCTGCCTGTCCCCTAGGGGTCTCTGGGGGTGCCCTGCCTGTCCCCTAGGTGTCCCTGGTGGTGCCCTGGCTGTGCCCTAGGTGTCTCTGGGGTGCCCTGGCTGTCCCCTTGGTGTCCCTGGGGGTGCCCTGGCTGTCCCTAGGGTGCCCTGGCTGTGCTCTTGGTGTCCCTGGGGGCCCAGGGTGTCCCTGGGGTGCCCTGGCTGTCCCCTACGTGTCCCTGGGGGTGCCCAGGGTGTCCCTGGGGGTGCACTTGCTGTCCCGTAGGTGTCTCTGGGGGTGCCCTGGGAGTCCCTGGTGTGCCCTGGCTGTCCTTTAGGTGTCCATGGGGGTGCCCTGGCTGTCCCCTTGGTGTCCCTGGGGTGCCCTGGCTGTCTCTAGGGTGCCCTGGCTGTCCCCTAGGTGTCCCTTGGAGTGCCCTGCGTGTCCCCTAGGTGTCCTTGGGGGTGCCCTGGCTGTCCCCAAGGTGCCCTGGCTGTGCCCTCGGTGTTCCTGGGGGTGCCCTGGTGTCCCTGTGGGTGCCCTGGCTGTCCCCTAGGTGTCCCTGGGGGTGCCCTGGCTGTCCCTGGAGTGCCCTGGCTGTCCCCTAGGTGTCCCTGGGGGGGCCCTGGCTGTCCCCTAGGTGTCCCTGGGGGTGCCCTTCCTGTCCCCTAGGTGTCCCTGGGGGTGCCCTGGCTGTCCCCTAGGTGTCCCTGGGGGTCCCCTGGGTGTCCCTGGGGGTGCCCTGGGTGTCCCTGGAGTGCCCTGGCTGTCCCCTAAATGTCCCTGGGGGTGCCTTGGCTGTCCCCTAGGTGTCCCAGGGGGTGTCCTGGCTGTCCCCTAGGTGTCCCTGGGGGTGCCCTGCCTGTCCCTGGGGGTGCCCTGGCTGTCCCCTAGGTGTCCCTGGGGGGGCCCTGCCTGTCCCCTATGTGTCCCTGGGGGTGCTCTGGCTGTCCCTAGGGTGCCCTGGCTGTCCGCTAGGTGTCCCTGGGGGTGCCCTGGGTGTCCCTGGGGTGCCTTGGCTGTCCCCAAGGTGTCCGTGTGGGTGCCCAGAGTGTCCCTGGGAGTGCCCTGGCTGTCCCCTAGGGGTCTCTGGGGGTGCCCTGGCTGCCCCGTCAGTGTCCCTGGGGGTGCCCTGCCTCTCCCCTAGGTGTCACTGGGGGTGCCCTGCCTGTCCCCTAGGTGTCCCTGGGGGTGCCCTGGTTGTCCCTGTGGGGGCCCTGCCTGTCCCCTTGGTGTCCCTGGGGGTGTCCTGGGTGTCCCTGGAGTGCCCTGGCTGACCCCTAAATGTCCCTGGGGATGCCCTGGCTGTCCCCTAGGTGTCCCTGGGGGTGTCCTGCCTTCCCCTAGGTGTCCCTGGGGGTGCATTTGGTGTCCCTGGGGGTGCCCTGCCTGTCCCCTTGGTGTCCCTGGGGGTGTCCTGGGTGTCCCTGGAGTGCCCTGGCTGACCCCTAAATGTCCCTGGGGGTGCCCTGGCTGTCCCCTAGGTGTCCCTGGGGGTGTCCTGCCTTCCCCTAGGTGTCCCTGGCTGTCCCCTAGGTGTCCCTGGGGGTGCCCTGGCTGTCCCTGGGGTTCCCTGTCTGTCCCCTAGGTGTCCCTGGGGGGGCCCTGGGTGTCCCTGGGGGTGCAAAGGGTGTCACTGGGGTTCCCTGGCTGTCCCGTACGTGTCCCTGGGATTCCCTGGAGGTCCCCTAGGTGTCCCTGGGGGTGCCCTGAGTGTCCCTGGGCTGCCCTGGCTGTCCCCTAGGGGTCTATGGGGGTGCCCTGGCTGTCCCTTCAGTGTCCCTGGGGGTGCCCTGCCTCTCCCCTAGGTGTCACTGGGGGTGCCCTGCCTGTCCCCTAGGTGTCGTTGGGGGTGCCCTGGGTGTCCCTGGGGGTGCCGTACCTGTCCCCTAGGTGTCCCTGGGGGTGCCCTGGTTGTCCCTGTGGGGGCCCTGGCTGTGCCCTTGGTGTCCCTGGGGGTGCCCTGGCTGTCCCTGGGGGTGCCCTGGCTGTCTTTAGGGTGCCCTGGCTGTCCCCTAGGTGTCCCAGGGGGTGCCCTGGGTGTCCCTGGGGGTGCCCTGGCTGTCCCAAGGGTGCCCTGGCTGTCCCCTAGTTGTCCCTGTGGGTGCCCAGAGTGTCCCTGGGAGTGCTCTGACTGTCCCCTAGGGGTCTCTGGGGGTGCCCTGGCTGTCCCGTCAGTGTCCCTGGGGGTGCCCTGCCTGTCTCCTTGGTGTCCCTGGGGGTCCCCTGGGTGTCCCTGGGGGTGCCCTGGGTGTCCCTGGAGTGCCCTGGCTGTCCCCTAAATGTCCCTGGGGGTGCCCAGGCTGTCCCCTAGGTGTCCCTGGGGGTGTCCTGGTTGTCCCCTAGGTGTCCCTGGGGGTGCCCTGCCTGTCCCTGGGAATGCCCTGGCTGTCCCCTAGGTGTCCCTGGGGGGGCCCTGGCTGTCCCCTAGGTGTCCCTGGGGGTGCCCTGGCTGTCCCTAGGGTGCCCTGGCTGTCCCCTCGGTGTCCCTGGGGGTGCCCTGGGTATCCCTGGGGTGCCCTGGCTGTCCCCAAGGTGTCCCTGTGGGTGCCCAGATTGTCCCTGGGAGTGCCCTGGCTGTCCCGTCAGTGTCCCTAGGGTTGCCCTGCCTGTCCCCTTGGTGTCCCTGGGGGTGTCCTGGGTGTCCCTGGAGTGCCCTGGCTGACCCCTAAATGTCCCTGGGGGTGCCCTGGCTGTCCCCTAGGTGTCCCTGGGGGTGTCCTGCCTTCCCCTAGGTGTCCCTGGGGGTGCCCTGGCTTTCCCCTCGCTGTCCCTGGGGTGCCCTGGCTGTCCCCTTGGTGGCCCTGGGGGTGCCCTGGGTGTCCCTGGGGGTGCCCTGGCTGTCCCTGGGGTGTCCTGCCTTCCCCTAGGTGTCCCTGGGGGTGCCCTGCCTGTCCCCTAGGTGTCCCTGGGGGTGCCCTGCCTGTCCCCTAGGTGTCGTTGGGGGTGCCCTGGGTGTCCCTGGGGGTGCCCTGCCTGTCCCCTAGGTGTCCCTGGGGGTGCCCTGGGTGTCCCTGGGGTGCCCTGGCTGTCCCCTTGGTGTCCCTGGGGGGGGCCCTGGCTGTCTCCTAGGTGTCCCTGGGGGGGCCCTGGCTGTCTCCTAGGTGTCCCTTATGATGCCCTGGCTGTCCCTGGGGTTCCCTGGCTGTCCCCTAGGTGTCCGTGTGGGTGCCCAGGGTGTCCCTGGGTTTCCCTGGCTGTCCCCTAGGTGTCCCTGGGGGTGCCCAGGGTGTCCCTGCGGTTCCCTTCCTGTCCCCTACGTGTCCCTGGGGGTGCCCTGGCTGTCCCTAGGGTGCCCTTGCTGTGCCCTTGGTGTCCCTGGGGGTTCCCCGGCTGTCCCCTAGGTGTCCCTGTGGGTGCCCTGGCTGTCCCCTCGGTGTCCCTGTGGGTGTCCAGAGTGTCCCTGGGGGTGCCCTGCCTGTCCTTTAGGTGTCGTTGGGGGTGCCCTGGGTGTCCCTGGGGTGCCCTGGCTTTCCCCTTGGTGTCCCTGGGGGTGCCCTGTGGGTCCCTTGGGTGCCCTCGGGGTGCCCTGGCTGTCCCTGGAGTGCCCTGGCTGTCCCCTGGGTGTCCCTGGGGGGGCCCTGCCTGTCCCCTAGGGGTCTCTGGGGGTGCCCTGCCTGTCCCCTAGGTGTCCCTGGTGGTGCCCTGGCTGTGCCCTAGGTGTCTCTGGGGTGCCCTGGCTGTCCCCTTGGTGTCCCTGGGGGTGCCCTGGCTGTCCCTAGGGTGCCCTGGCTGTGCTCTTGGTGTCCCTGGGGGCCCAGGGTGTCCCTGGGGTGCCCTGGCTGTCCCCTACGTGTCCCTGGGGGTGCCCAGGGTGTCCCTGGGGGTGCCCTTGCTGTCCCGTAGGTGTCTCTGGGGGTGCCCTGGGAGTCCCTGGTGTGCCCTGGCTGTCCCCTAGGTGTCCATGGGGGTGCCCTGGCTGTCCCCTTGGTGTCCCTGGGGTGCCCTGGCTGTCTCTAGGGTGCCCTGGCTGTCCCCTAGGTGTCCCTTGGAGTGCCCTGCGTGTCCCCTAGGTGTCCTTGGGGGTGCCCTGGCTGTCCCCAAGGTGCCCTGGCTGTGCCCTCGGTGTTCCTGGGGGTGCCCTGGTGTCCCTGTGGGTGCCCTGGCTGTCCCCTAGGTGTCCCTGGGGGTGCCCTGGCTGTCCCTGGAGTGCCCTGGCTGTCCCCTAGGTGTCCCTGGGGGGGCCCTGGCTGTCCCCTAGGTGTCCCTGGGGGTGCCCTTCCTGTCCCCTAGGTGTCCCTGGGGGTGCCCTGGCTGTCCCCTAGGTGTCCCTGGGGGTCCCCTGGGTGTCCCTGGGGGTGCCCTGGGTGTCCCTGGAGTGCCCTGGCTGTCCCCTAAATGTCCCTGGGGGTGCCTTGGCTGTCCCCTAGGTGTCCCAGGGGGTGTCCTGGCTGTCCCCTAGGTGTCCCTGGGGGTGCCCTGCCTGTCCCTGGGGGTGCCCTGGCTGTCCCCTAGGTGTCCCTGGGGGGGCCCTGCCTGTCCCCTATGTGTCCCTGGGGGTGCTCTGGCTGTCCCTAGGGTGCCCTGGCTGTCCGCTAGGTGTCCCTGGGGGTGCCCTGGGTGTCCCTGGGGTGCCTTGGCTGTCCCCAAGGTGTCCGTGTGGGTGCCCAGAGTGTCCCTGGGAGTGCCCTGGCTGTCCCCTAGGGGTCTCTGGGGGTGCCCTGGCTGCCCCGTCAGTGTCCCTGGGGGTGCCCTGCCTCTCCCCTAGGTGTCACTGGGGGTGCCCTGCCTGTCCCCTAGGTGTCCCTGGGGGTGCCCTGGTTGTCCCTGTGGGGGCCCTGCCTGTCCCCTTGGTGTCCCTGGGGGTGTCCTGGGTGTCCCTGGAGTGCCCTGGCTGACCCCTAAATGTCCCTGGGGATGCCCTGGCTGTCCCCTAGGTGTCCCTGGGGGTGTCCTGCCTTCCCCTAGGTGTCCCTGGGGGTGCATTTGGTGTCCCTGGGGGTGCCCTGCCTGTCCCCTTGGTGTCCCTGGGGGTGTCCTGGGTGTCCCTGGAGTGCCCTGGCTGACCCCTAAATGTCCCTGGGGGTGCCCTGGCTTTCCCCTAGGTGTCCCTGGGGGTGTCCTGCCTTCCCCTAGGTGTCCCTGGGGGTGCCCTAGGTGTCCCTGGGGGTGCCCTCGCTATCCCTGGGGTGTCCTGGCTGTCCCCTAGGTGTCCCTGGGGGTGCCCTGGCTGTCCCTGGGGTTCCCTGTCTGTCCCCTACGTGTCCCTGGGGGGGCCCTGGGTGTCCCTGGGGGTGCAAAGGGTGTCACTGGGGTTCCCTGGCTGTCCCGTACGTGTCCCTGGGATTCCCTGGAGGTCCCCTAGGTGTCCCTGGGGGTGCCCTGAGTGTCCCTGGGCTGCCCTGGCTGTCCCCTAGGGGTCTATGGGGGTGCCCTGGCTGTCCCTTCAGTGTCCCTGGGGGTGCCCTGCCTCTCCCCTAGGTGTCACTGGGGGTGCCCTGCCTGTCCCCTAGGTGTCGTTGGGGGTGCCCTGGGTGTCCCTGGGGGTGCCCTACCTGTCCCCTAGGTGTCCCTGGGGGTGCCCTGGTTGTCCCTGTGGGGGCCCTGGCTGTGCCCTTGGTGTCCCTGGGGGTGCCCTGGCTGTCCCTGGGGGTGCCCTGGCTGTCTTTAGGGTGCCCTGGCTGTCCCCTAGGTGTCCCAGGGGGTGCCCTGGGTGTCCCTGGGGGTGCCCTGGCTGTCCCAAGGGTGCCCTGGCTGTCCCCTAGTTGTCCCTGTGGGTGCCCAGAGTGTCCCTGGGAGTGCTCTGACTGTCCCCTAGGGGTCTCTGGGGGTGCCCTGGCTGTCCCGTCAGTGTCCCTGGGGGTGCCCTGCCTGTCTCCTTGGTGTCCCTGGGGGTCCCCTGGGTGTCCCTGGGGGTGCCCTGGGTGTCCCTGGAGTGCCCTGGCTGTCCCCTAAATGTCCCTGGGGGTGCCCAGGCTGTCCCCTAGGTGTCCCTGGGGGTGTCCTGGTTGTCCCCTAGGTGTCCCTGGGGGTGCCCTGCCTGTCCCTGGGAATGCCCTGGCTGTCCCCTAGGTGTCCCTGGGGGGGCCCTGGCTGTCCCCTCGGTGTCCCTGGGGGTGCCCTGGGTATCCCTGGGGTGCCCTGGCTGTCCCCAAGGTGTCCCTGTGGGTGCCCAGATTGTCCCTGGGAGTGCCCTGGCTGTCCCGTCAGTGTCCCTAGGGTTGCCCTGCCTGTCCCCTTGGTGTCCCTGGGAGTGTCCTGGGTGTCCCTGGAGTGCCCTGGCTGACCCCTAAATGTCCCTGGGGGTGCCCTGGCTGTCCCCTAGGTGTCCCTGGGGGTGTCCTGCCTTCCCCTAGGTGTCCCTGGGGGTGCCCTGGCTTTCCCCTCGCTGTCCCTGGGGTGCCCTGGCTGTCCCCTTGGTGGCCCTGGGGGTGCCCTGGGTGTCCCTGGGGGTGCCCTGGCTGTCCCTGGGGTGTCCTGCCTTCCCCTAGGTGTCCCTGGGGGTGCCCTGCCTGTCCCCTAGGTGTCCCTGGGGGTGCCCTGCCTGTCCCCTAGGTGTCGTTGGGGGTGCCCTGGGTGTCCCTGGGGGTGCCCTGCCTGTCCCCTAGGTGTCCCTGGGGGTGCCCTGGGTGTCCCTGGGGTGCCCTGGCTGTCCCCTTGGTGTCCCTGGGGGGGGCCCTGGCTGTCCCCTAGGTGTCCCTGGGGGTGCCCTGCCTGTCCCCTAGGTGTCCCTGGGGGTGCCCTGGGTGTCCCTGGGTTGCCCTGGCTGTCCCCTTTGTGTCCCTGGGGGGGGCCCTGGCTGTCCCCTAGGTGTCCCTGTGGGTGCCCTGCGTGTCCCTGGGGTGCCCTGGCTGTCCCCTAGGTGTCCCTGGGGGTGCCATGGCTGTCCCTGGGGTTCCCTGGCTGTCCCCTAGGTGTCCCTGGGGGTGCCCTGGCTGTCCCTGGGGTTCCCTGGCTGTCCCCTAGGTGTCCCTGGGGGGGCCCTGGGTGTCCCTTAGGTGTCCCTGGGGGTGTCCTGCCTTCCCCTAGGTGTCCCTGGGGGTGCATTAGGTGTCCCTGGGGGTGCCCTGGGTGTCCCTGGGGTGCCCTGGCTTTCCCCTAGGTGTCCCTGGGGGTGCTTTAGGTGTCCCTGGGGGTGCCCAGGGTGTCCCTGGGGTTCCCTGGCTGTCCCCTAGGTGTCCCTGGGGTGGCCCTGATGTCCCTGGGTTGCCCTTGCTGTCCCCTAGGTGTCCCTGCCTCGCTCGTATCCTCGACTCCGCCTCCGGCGCCATGGTGACTCCCCTCCCAGTCTGGACCATTGTGGCCTCACCCCCTCCCCTGGGGCCATCCGACCCATCCCAGTATAGACCAGTAAGGCACCGAGTGGCCACCATGGACCCCCACACGCCTGCCAGTTCATCCCAGTTCATCCCAGTCCACTCTTCGTCCATCCCAGGTTTCTCTGGTCACCCTCCCAGTGCTCTCAGTCCATCCCAGTCCCGCAGGTGTTGGTGCTTGGGGCTTGATGAGCTGGTGCCTGTCCGCAACGTGGAGCGGCTCAAACGGGACCTCAGGGTGAGGGGGGCGCGGATTTAGGGGGATCCTGGGGGTCCTGAGTTGTCGTGGAGGGGGATTTTGGGTTGTGGGGGGTCTGGGGGGAGTCCTGGGGGCTACTTTGGGTGCTTTGGGGGGTATTCGGGAGGTTTGGGCGGCCCATTTGAGGCATCAAAGAACCTGAGGAGGGTTTTGATAGCTCCTGGAGGTGAGGCGGCCGTGGGGGTGAGCTGGCGGTCCCAGGGGGTTCCTGGCTGTCCCTCGATGTCCCTGGGGTGCCCTGGCTGTCACTTAGGTGTCCCTGGGGGTGCCCTGGCTGTCCCTAGGGTGCCCTGGCTGTCCCCTAGGTGTCCCAGGGGTGCCCTGGCTGTCACTTAGGTGTCCCTCGGGGTGCCCTGCCTGTCCCTAGGGTGCCCTGGCTGTCCCCTAGGTGTCCCTGGGGGTGCCCTGGCTGTCCCTGGGGTGCCCTGGCTGTCTCGTCAGTGTCCCTGGGGTGCCCTGGCTGTCTTGTCAGTGTCCCTGGGGGTGCCCTGGCTGTCCCCTAGGTGTCCCTGGGGGTGCCCTGCCTGTCCCTTAGGTGTCCCTGGGGGTGCCCTGGCTGTCCCTAGGGTGCCCTGGCTGTGCCCTCGGTGTCCCTGGGGGTGCCCTGGCTCTCCCCTAGGGGTCCCTGAGGGTGCCCTGGGTGTCCCTGGCGTACCCTGGCTGTCTCCTAGGTGTCCTTGGGGGTGCCCTGGGTGTCCCTGGGGTGCCCTGGCTGTCCCCTATGTGTCCCTGGGGGTCCCCTTGGTGTCCCTGGGGGTGCCCAGGGCGTCCCCTAGGTGTCCCTGGGGGTGCCCTGTGTGTCCCTGGGGATGCCCTGGCTGTCCCCTAGGTGTCCATGGGGGTGCCCTGGGTGTCCCTGGGCTGCCCTGGCTGTCCCCTAGGTGTCCCTGGGGTTGCCCTGGGTGTCCCTGGGGGTGCACAGGGTGTCACTGGGGTTCCCTGGCTGTCCCGTACGTGTCCCTGGGGGTGCCCTGGAGGTCCCCTAGGTGTCCCTGGGGCTGCACTGGGTGTCCCTGGGGTGCCCTGGCTGTCCCCTAGGTGTCCCTGGGGGTGCCCTGGATGTCCCTGGGGGAGCCCTGGCTGTCCCTGGGGGTGCCCTTGCTGTCCCCTTCGTGTCCCTGGGGGTGCCCTGGCTGTCCCTGGGGGTGCCCTGGCTGTCCCCTATGTGTCCCTGGGGGTGCCCTGGCTTTCCCCTCGGTGTCCCTGGGGGTGCCCTGGGTGTCCCTGGAGTGCCCTGGCTATGCCCTAGGTGGTCCTGGGGTTGCCCTGGCTGTCCCTAGGGTGCCCTGGCTGTCCCCTTGGTGTCCCTGGGGGTGACCTGGCTTTCCCTGGGGGTGCCCTGGCTGTACCGTAGGTGTCCCTGGGGGTGCCCTGGGTGTCCTCCAGGTGTCCCTGGTGGTGCCCTCCCTGACCCTCGGGGTGCCCTGGCTGTCCCCTAGGTGTCCCTGGGGGTGTCCTGGCTGTCCCCTAGGTGTCCCTGGGGGGGCCCTGGCTGTCTCCTGGGTGTCCCTGGGGGTGCCCTGTGTGTCCCTGGGGTGCCCTGGCTGTCCCCTAGGTGTCCGTGGGGGGGCCCTGGCTGTCCCCTAGGTGTCCCTGGGTGTGCCCTGGGTGTCCCTGGGGTGCCTTGGCTGTCCCCTAGGTGTCCCTGGGGGGGCCCTGGATGTCTCCTAGGTGTCCGTTATGGTGCCCTGGCTGTCCCTGGGGTTCCCTGGCTATCTCCTAGGTGTCCCTGGGGGTGCCCTGTGTGTCCCTGGGGATGCCCTGGCTGTCCCCTAGGTGTCCCTGGGGGTGCCCTGGGTGTCCCTGGGGGGGCCCTGGCTGTCCCCTAGGGGTCTCTGGGGGTGCCCTGCCTGTCCCCTAGGTGTCCCTGGGGGTGCCCTGGCTGTGCCCTCGGTGTCCCTGGGGGTGCCCTGGCTGTCCCTAGGGTGCCCTGGCTGTCCCCTAGGTGTCCCTGGGGGTGCCCAGGGTGTCCCTGGGGGTGCCCTTGCTGTCCCGTAGGTGTCCCTGAGGGTTGCGTGGGTGTCCCTGGGGGTGCCCTGGCTGTCCTTGGGGTGCTCTGGCTGTCCCCTTGGTGTCCCTGGGGGTGCCCTGGCTGTCCCCTAGCTGTCCCTGGGGGTGCCCTGGCTGTCCCTTGGGTGCCATGGCTGTCCTCTACGTGTCCCTGGTGGTGCCCTGGCTGTCCCCTCGGTGTCCCTGGGGGTGCCCTGCCTGTCCCCTAGGTGTCCTTGGGGGGGCCCTGGCTGTCCCCAAGGTGTCCCTGGGGGTGCCATGCCTGTCCCCTAGGTGTCCCTGGGGGTGACCTGCCTGTCCCCGAGGTGTCCCTGGGGGTGCCCTGCCTGTCCCTAGGGTGCCCTGGCTGTGCCCTCAGTGTCTCTGGGGGTGCCCTGCCTGTCCCCTCGGTGTCCCTGGGGGTGCCCTGGCTGTCCCTAGGGTGCCCTGGCTGTCCCCTAGGTGTCCCTGGGGGTGCCCTGGTGTCCCTCGGGGTGCCCTGGCTGTCACCTAGGGGTCTCTGTGGGTGCCCTGCCTGTCCCCTAGGTGTCCCTGGGGTTGCCCTCGGTGTCCCTGGGGGTGCCCTGGCTGTCCCCTAGGTGTCCCTGGGGGTGCCCTGCCTGTCCCCTAGGTATCCCGGGGGGTGCCCTGGCTGTGCCCTCACTGTCCCTGGAGTGCCCTAGGTGTCCCTGGGGGTGCCCTGGGTGTCCCTGGGGATGCCCTGGCTGTCCCCTAGGTGTCCCTGGGGGTGCCCTGTGTGTCCCTGGGGATGCCCTGGCTGTCCCCTAGGTGTCCCTGGGGGTGCCCTGGGTGTCCCTGGGGGGGCCCTGGCTGTGCCCTCGGTGTCCCGGAGGGTGCCCAGGCTGTCCCTAGGGTGCCCTGGCTGTCCCCTAGGTGTCCCTGGGGGTGCCCTGGCTGTGCCCTCGGTGTCCCGGAGGGTGCCCAGGCTGTCCCTAGGTTGCCCTGGCTGTGCCCTAGGTGTTCCTGGGGGTGCCCTGGCTGTCCCTAGGGTGCCCTGGCTGTCCCCTAGGTGTCCCTGGGGGTGCCCTTCTGTCCCGTAGATGTCCCTGAGGGTTCCTTGGGTGTCCCTGGGGG
The DNA here is from genome assembly GCF_029207755.1 of Chamaea fasciata. NCBI lineage: Eukaryota > Metazoa > Chordata > Aves > Passeriformes > Sylviidae > Chamaea > Chamaea fasciata. Next base: position 13,973 of record NW_027094523.1, read on the forward strand.
TGCCCTGGCTATCCTTGGGATGCTCTGGCTGTCCCCTTGGTGTCCCTGGGGGTGCCCTGGCTGTCCCCTAGCTGTCCCTGGGGGTGCCCTGGCTGTCCCTGGGGTGCCATGGCTGTCCTCTACGTGTCCCTGGGCGTGCCCTTGCTGTCCCCTCGGTGTCCCTGGGGGTGCCCTGCCTGTCCCCTAGGTGTCCTTGGGGGGGCCCTGGCTGTCCCCTAGGTGTCCCTGGGGGTGCCATGCCTGTCCCCTAGGTGTCCCTGGGGGTGACCTGCCTGTCCCTTAGGTGTCCCTGGGGGTGCCCTGGCTGTCCCTAGGGTGCCCTGGCTGTGCCCTAGGTGTCCCTGGCGGTGCTCTGCGTGTCCCCTAGGTGTCCTTGGGGGTGCCCTGGCTGTCCCTAGGGTGCCCTGGCTGTGCCCTCAGTGTCTCTGGGGGTGCCCTGCCTGTCCGCTCGGTGTCCCTGGGGGTGCCCTGGCTGTCCCTAGGGTGCCCTGGCTGTCCCAAAGGGTTCCCTGGGGGTGCCCTGGTGTCCCTCGCGGTGCCCTGGCTGTCCCCTAGGGGTCTCCGGGGGTGCCCTGCCTCTCCCCTAGGTGTCCCTGGGTTTGCCCTGGGTGTCCCGGGGGGTGCCCTGGCTGTCCCCTATGTGTCCCTGGGGGTGCCCAGGGCGTCCCTGGGGGTGCCCTTGCTGTCCAGTAGGTGTCCCTGGGGGTGCCCTGGGTGTCCCTGGGGTGCCCTGGCTGTCCCCTAGGTGTCCCTGGGGGTGCCCTGGCTGTCCCCTTGGTGTCCCTGGGGTGCCCTGGCTGTCCCCTAGGTGTCCCTGGGGGTGCCCTGGCTATCCTTGGGGTGCTCTCTGTCCCCTTGGTGTCCCTGTGGGTGCCCTGGGTGTCCCTGGGGTGCCCTGGGGGTGCCCTGGCTGTCCCCTAGGTGTCCCTGGGGATGCTCTGGCTGTCCCCTAGGTGTCCCTGGGGGTGCCATGGCTGTCCCCTAGGTGTCCCTGGGGGTGCCCTTCCTGTCCTCTAGGTGTCCCTGGGGGTGCCCTGGCTGTCCCCTCGGTGTCCCTGGGGGTGCCCTGCCTGTCTCCTAGGTGTTCCTGGGGGGGCCCTGGCTGTCCCCTAGGTGTCCCTGGGGTGCCCTGCCTGTCCCCTAGGTGTCCCTGGGGAAGCCCTGGGTGTCCCCTAGGTGTCCCCGGAAGTGCCCTGGCGATCCCTAGGGTGCCCTTGCTGTGAGCTCGGTGTCCCTGGGGGTTCCCCGGCTGTCCCCTAGGTGTCCCTGTGGGTGCCCTGGCTGTCCCCTCGGTGTCCCTGTGGGTGCCCAGAGTGTCCCTGGGGGTGCCCTGCCTGTCCTCTAGGTGTCGTTGGGGGTGCCCTGGGTGTCCCTGGGGGTGCCCTGCCTGTCCCCTAGGTGTCCCTGGGGGTGCCCTGGGTGTCCCTGGGGGGGCCCTGGCTGTCCCCTTGGTGTCCCTGGGGGTGCCCTGGGTGTCCCTGGGGTGCACAGGGTGTCACTGGGGTTCCCTGGCTGTCCCGTACGTGTCCCTGGGGGTGCCCTGGGTGTCCCTGGGGGTGCCCTGGGTGTCCCTGGAGTGCCCTGGCTGTCCCCTAAATGTCCCTGGGGGGGCCCTGGCTGTCCTCTAGGTGTCCCTGGGGGTGCCGTCCCTGTCCCTCGGGGTGCCCTGGCTGTCCCCTAGGTGTCCCTGGGGGTGCCCTGGCTGTCTCCTGGGTGTCCCTGGGGGTGCCCTGGGTGTCCCTGGAATGCCCTGGCTGTCCCCTAGGTGTCCCTGGGGGGGCCCTGGCTGTCCCCTAGGTGTCCCTGGGGGTGCCCTGGCTGTCTCCTAGGTGTCCCTGGGGGGGCCCTGGCTGTCTCCTAGGTGTCCCTTATGATGCCCTGGCTGTCCCTGGGGTTCCCTGGCTGTCCCCTAGGTGTCCCTGGGGGTGCCCAGGGTGTCCCTGGGGTTCCCCGGCTGTCCCCTAGGTGTCCCTGGGGGTGCCCAGGGTGTCCCTGCGGTTCCCTGCCTGTCCCCTACGTGTCCCTGGGGGTGCCCTAGCTGTCCCTGGAGTGCCCTGGCTGTCCTCTAGGTCTCCCTGGGGGTGCCCTGGGTGTCCCCTAGGTGTCCCCGGGGGTGCCCTGGCTGTCCCTAGGGTGCCCTTGCTGTGCCCTCGGTGTCCCTGGGGGTTCCCCGGCTGTCCCCTCGGTGTCCCTGTGGGTGCCCAGAGTGTCCCTGGGGGTGCCCTGCCTGTCCTCTAGGTGTCGTTGGGGGTGCCCTGGGTGTCCCTGGGGGTGCCCTGCCTGTCCCCTAGGTGTCCCTGGGGGTGCCCTGGGTGTCCCTGGGGTGCCCTGGCTGTCCTCTTGGTGTCCCTGGGGGTGCCCTGTGGGTCCCTGGGGTGCCCTGGGGGTGCCCTGGTGTCCCTGGGGGTGCCCTGGCTGACCCCTTGGGGTCTCTGGGGGTGCCCTGCCTGTCCCCTTGGTGTCCCTGGGGTGCCCTGGCTGTCCCGTCAGTGTCCCTGGGGGTGCCCTGGCTGTCCCTAGGGTGCCCTGGCTGTGCTTTTGGTGTCCCTGGGGGTGCCCTGGCTGTCCCTAGGGGGCCCTGGCTGTCCCCTAGGTGTCCCTGGGGGTGCCCAGGGTGTCCCTGGGGTGCCCTGGGTGTCCCCTACGTGTCCCTGGGGGTGCCCATGGTGTCCCTGGGGGTGCCCTTGCTGTCCCGTAGGTGTCTCTGTGGGTGCCCTGGGTGTCCCTGGGGTGCCCTGGCTGTCCCCTAGGTGTCCCTGGGGGTGCCCAGGCTGTCTTTGGGGTGCTCTGGCTGTCCCCTTGGTGTCCCTGGGGGTGCCCTGGCTGTCCCCTAGCTGTCCCTGGGGGTGCCCTTGCTGTCCCTGGGGTGCCCTGGGGGTGCCCTGGCTGTCCCCTAGGTGTCACTGGGGGTGACCTGCGTGTCCCCTAGGTGTCCTTGGGGGTGCCCTGGCTGTCCCCAGGGTGCCCTGGCTGTGCCCTCGTTGTCTCTGGGGGTGCCCTGGCTGTCCCTAGGGTGCCCTGGCTGTCCCCTAGGTGTCCCTGGGGGTGCCCTGCGTGTCCCCTAGGTGTCCTTGGGGGTGCCCTGGCTGTCCCCAGGGTGCCCTGGCTGTGCCCTCGATGTCCCTGGGGGTGCCCTGGTGTCCCTGTGGGTGCCCTGGCTATCCCCTAGGTGTCCCTGGAGTGCCCTGGCTGTCCCCTAGGTGTCCCTGGGGGGGCCCTGGCTGTCCCCTAGGTGTCCCTGGGGGTGCCCTTCCTGTCCCCTAGGTGTCCCTGGGGGTGCCCTGGCTATCCCCTAGGTGTCCCTGGGGGTGCCCTGAGTGTCCCTGGGGGTGCCCTCGCTGTCCCTGGGGTGCCCTGGCTGTCCCCTAGGTGTCCCTGGGGGTCCCCTTGGTGTCCCTGGGGGTGCCAAGGGTGTCCCTTAGGTGTCCCTGGGGGTGCCTTGCTGTCGCCTAGGTGTCCCTGGGGGTGCCCAGGGTGTCCCTGGGGTTCCCTGGCTGTCCCCTAGGTGTCCCTGGGGGGGCCCTGGCAGTCCCCGAGCTGTCCCTGGGGGTGCCCTGGGTGTCCCTGGGGTACCCTGGCTGTCCCGTACGTGTCCCTGGGGGTGCGCTGGAGGTCCCCTAGGAATCCCTGGGGGTGCCCTCGCTATCCCTGGGGTGCCCTGGCTGTCCCCTAGGTGTCCCTGGGGGTCCCCTTGGTGTCCCTGGGGGTGCCCAGGGTGTCCCTTCGGTGTCCCTGGGGGTGCCCTTGCTGTCCCCCAGCTGTCCCTGGGGGTGCCCTGGCTGTCCCTGGGGTGCTCTGGATGTCCCCTTGGTGTCCCTGGGGGTGCTCTGGCTGTCCCCTTGGTGTCCCTAGGGTGCCCTGTCTGTGCCCTTGGTGTCCGTGGGGGTGCCCTGGCTGTCCCTAGGGTGCCCTGGCTGTCCCCTAGGTGTCCCTGGGGGTGCCCTGGCTGTCCCCTAGGTGTCCCTGGGGGTGCCCTGCCTGTCCCCTAGGTGTCCATGGGAGTGTCCTGGGTGTCCCTGGGGGTGCCCTGGCTGTCCCCTAGGTGTCCCTGGGGGGGCCCTGGCTGTCCCAGGGGTGCCCTGGCTGTCCCCTAGGTGTCCCTGGGGGTGCCCTGGGTGTCCCTGGGGGTGCCCTGGCTGTCCCCTAGGTGTCCCTGGGGGATCCCTGGGTGTCCCTGGAGTGCCCTGGCTGTCCCCTAAATGTCCCTGGGGGTGCCCTGGCTGTCCCCTAGGTGTTCCTGGGGGTGCCCTGGGTGTCCCTGGGGTGCCCTGGCTGTCCCCTAGGTGTCCCTGGGGGGGCCCTGGCTGTCCCCTAGGTGTCCCTGGGGGTGCCCTGGGTGTCCCTGGGGGTGCTCTGGAGGTCCCCTAGGTGTCCCTGGGGGTGCCCTGGCTTTCCCTGGGGTGCCCTGGCTGTCCCCAAGGTGTCCCTGGGGGTGCCCTGCCTGTCCTCTCGGTGTCCCTGGGGGTGCCCTGGCTGTCCCTGGGGGTGCACAGGGTGTCCCTGGGGTTCCCTGGCTGTCCTCTAGGTTTCCCTGGGGGGGCCCTGGCTGTCCCCTAGGAGTCCCTGGGGGAGCCCTGGCTGTCCCTGGGGGTGCCCTGGCTGTCCCCTACGTGTCCCTGGAGCTGCCCGTGGTGTCCCTGGGGGTGCCCTGGCTGTCCCTTGGGCGCCCTGGAGGCGCCCTGGCTGTCCCCTCTGTATCCCTAGGTGTGCCCTGACTGTCCTTGGGGTGCCCAGGGTGTGCCCTGGCTGTCCCCAAGGTGTCCCTGGGGTTACCTTCCCTGTCCCCTAGGTGTTCCTGGGGTGACCTGGCTGTCCCTGGGTGTGCCCTTGCTGTCCCGTAGGTGTCCCTGTGGGTGCCCTGGGTGTCCTCCAGGTGTCCCTGGTGCTGCCCTCCCTGACCCTCGGAGTGCCCTGGCTGTCCCCTAGGTGTCCCTGGGGGTGCCCTGGCTGTCCCCTAGGTGTCCCTGGGGGGGCCCTGGCTGTCTCCTGGGTGTCCCTGTGGGTGCCCTGGGTGTCCCTGGGGTGCCCTGGCTGTCCCCTAGGTGTCCGTGGGGGGGCCCTGGCTGTCCCCTAGGTGTCCCTGGGGGTGCCCTGGGTGTCCCTGGGGTGCCCTGGCTGTCCCCTAGGTGTCCCTGGGGGGGCCCTGGATGTCTCCTAGGTGTCCGTTATGGTGCCCTGGCTGTCCCTGGGGTTCCCTGGCTGTCTCCTAGGTGTCCCTGGGGGTGCCCTGTGTGTCCCTGGGGATGCCCTGGCTGTCCCCTAGGTGTCCCTGGGGGTGCCCTGGGTGTCCCTGGGGGGGCCCTGGCTGTCCCCTAGGGGTCTCTGGGGGTGCCCTGCCTGTCCCCTAGGTGTCCCTGGGGGTGCCCTGGCTGTGCCCTCGGTGTCCCTGGGGGTGCCCTGGCTGTCCTTGGGGTGCTCTGGCTGTCCCCTTGGTGTCCCTGGGGGTGCCCTGGCTGTCCCTGGGGTGCCATGGCTGTCCTCTACGTGTCCCTGGGGGTGCCCTGGCTGTCCCCTCGGGGTCTCTGGGGGTGCCCTGCCTGTCCCCTAGGTGTCCTTGGGGGGGCCCTGGCTGTCCCCAAGGTGTCCCTGGGGGTGCCATGCCTGTCCCCTAGGTGTCCCTGGGGGTGACCTGCCTGTCCCCTAGGTGTCCCTGGGGGTGCCCTGCCTGTCCCTAGGGTGCCCTGGCTGTGCCCTAGGTGTCCCTGGGGGTGCTCTGCGTGTCCCCTAGGTGTCCTTGGGGGTAACCTGGCTGTCCCTAGGGTGCCCTGGCTGTGCCCTCAGTGTCTCTGGGGGTGCCCTGCCTGTCCCCTCGGTGTCCCTGGGGGTGCCCTGGCTGTCCCTAGGGTGCCCTGGCTGTCCCCTAGGTGTCCCTGGGGGTTCCCTGGTGTCCCTCGGGGTGCCCTGGCTGTCCCCTAGGGGTCTCTGGGGGTGCCCTGCCTGACCCCTAGGTGTCCCCCTGGGGGTGGCCCAGGGTGTCCCTGGGGTGCCCTGGCTGTCCACTACGTGGCCTTGGGGGTGCCCAGGGCGTCCCTGGGGGTGCCCTTGCTGTCCCGTAGGTGTCCCTGGGGGTGCCCTGGGTGTCTCTGGGGTGCCCTGGCTGTCCCCTAGAAGTCCCTGGGGGTGCCCTGGCTGTCCCCTTGGTGTCCCTGGGGTGCCCTGGCTGTCCCCTAGGTGTCCCTGGGGGTGCCCTGGCTGTCCTTGGGGTGCTCTCTGTCCCCTTGGTGTCCCTGGGGTGCCCTGGGGGTGCCCTGGCTGTCCCCTAGGTGTCCCTGGGGGTGCCCTTCCTGTCCTCTAGGTGTCACTAGGGGTGCCCTGGCTGTCCCCTCGGTGTCCCTGGGGGTGCCCTGCCTGTCCCCTAGGTGTTCCGGGGGGGCCCTGGCTGTCCCCTAGGTGTCCCTGGGTTGCCCTGTCTGTCCCCTAGGTGTCCCTGGGGGTGCCCTGGGTGTCCCCTAGGTGTCCCCGGGGGTGCCCTTGCGGTCCCCTCGGTGTCCCTGTGGGTGCCCAGAGTGTCCCTGGGGGTGCCCTGCCTGTCCCCTAGGTGTCGTTGGGGGTGCCCTGGGTGTCCCTGGGGGTGCCCTGCCTGTCCCCTATGTGTCCCTGGGGGTGCCCTGGGTGTCCCTAGGGGGGCCCTGGCTGTCCCCTTGGTGTCCCTGGGGGTGCCCTGGCTGTCCCTGGGGGTGCCCTGGCTGTCCCGTAGGTGTCCCTGGGGGTGCCCTGGGTGTCCCTGGTGGTGCACAGGGTGTCCCCTAAATGTCCCTGGGGGGGCCCTGGCTGTCCCCTAGGTGTCCCTGGGGGTGCCAGGGTGTCCCTGGGGTTCCCTGGCTGTCCCCTAGGTGTCCCTGGGGGTGCCCAGGGTGTCCCTGCGGTTCCCTTCCTGTCCCCTACGTGTCCCTGGTGGTGCCCTGGCTGTCCCTAGGGTGCCCTTGCTGTGCACTTTGTGTCCCTGGGGGTTCCCCGGCTGTCCCCTAGGTGTCCCTGGGGGTGCCCTGGCTGTCCCCTCGGTGTCCCTGTGGGTGTCCAGAGTGTCCCTGGGGGTGCCCTGGCTGTCCTTTAGGTGTCGTTGGGGGTGCCCTGGGTGTCCCTGGGGTGCCCTGGCTGTCCCCTTGGTGTCCCTGGGGGTGGCCTGTGGGTCCCTGGGTGCCCTCGGGGCACCCTGGCTGTCCCTGGAGTGCCCTGGCTGTCCCCTGGGTGTCCCTGGGGGGCCCTGCCTGTCCCCTAGGGGTCTCTGGGGGTGCCCTGCCTGTCCCCTAGTTGTCCCTGGTGGTGCCCTGGCTGTGCCCTAGGTGTCCCTGGGGTGCCCTGGCTGTCCCCTAGGTGTCCGTGGGGGTGCCCTCGCTGTCCCTAGGGTGCCCTGGCTGTGCTCTTGGTGTCCCTGGGCGTGCCCTGGCTGTCCCTAGGTTGCCCTGGCTGTCCCCTAGGTGTCCCTGGGGGCCCAGGGTGTCCGTGGGGTGCCCTGGCTGTCCCCTACGTGTCCCTGGGGGTGCCCAGGGTGTCCCTGGGGGTGCCCTTGCTGTCCCGTAGGTGTCTCTGGGGGTGCCCTGGGTGTCCCTGGGGTGCCCTGGCTGTCCCCTCGGTGTCCCTGGGGGTGCCCTGGCTGTCCCCTAGGTGTCCCTGGGGGTGCCCTGGGTGTCCCTGGAGTGCCCTGGCTGTCCCCTAGGTGTCCCTGGGGGTGCCCTGGGTGTCCCTGGGGGGCCCTGGCTGTCCCCTAGGGGTCTCTGGGGTGTCCTGCCTGTCCCCTAGGTGTCCCTGGGGGTGCCCTGGCTGTGCCCTCGGTGTCCCTGGGGGTGCCCTGAGTGTCCCTGGGGGTGCCCTCGCTGTCCCTGGGGTGCCCTGGCTGTCCCCTAGGTGTCCCTGGGGGTCCCCTTGGTGTCCCTGGGGGTGCCAAGGGTGTCCCTTAGGTGTCCCTGGGGGTGCCTTGCTGTCGCCTAGGTGTCCCTGGGGGTGCCCAGGGTGTCCCTGGGGTTCCCTGGCTGTCCCCTAGGTGTCCCTGGGGGGGCCCTGGCAGTCCCCGAGCTGTCCCTGGGGGTCCCCTTGGTGTCCCTGGGGGTGCCCAGGAAGTCCCTTCGGTGTCCCTGGGGGTGCCCTTGCTGTCCCCCAGCTGTCCCTGGGGGTGCCCTGGCTGTCCCTGGGGTGCTCTGGATGTCCCCTTGGTGTCCCTGGGGGTGCTCTGGCTGTCCCCTTGGTGTCCCTAGGGTGCCCTGTCTGTGCCCTTGGTGTCCCTGGGGGTGCCCTGGCTGTCCCTAGGGTGCCCTGGCTGTCCCCTAGGTGTCCCTGGGGGTGCCCTGGCTGTCCCCTAGGTGTCCCTGGGGGTGCCCTGCCTGTCCCCTAGGTGTCCATGGGAGTGTCCTGGGTGTCCTTGGGGGTGCCCTGGCTGTCCCCTAGGTGTCCCTGGGGGGGCCCTGTCTGTCCCAGGGGTGCCCTGGCTGTCCCCTAGGTGTCCCTGGGGGTGCCCTGGGTGTCCCTGGGGGTGCCCTGGCTGTCCCCTAGGTGTCCCTGGGGGTTCCCTGGGTGTCCCTGGAGTGCCCTGGTTGTCCCCTAAATGTCCCTGGGGGTGCCCTGGCTGTCCCCTAGGTGTTCCTGGGGGTGCCCTGGGTGTCCCTGTGGTGCCCTGGCTGTCCCCTAGGTGTCCCTGGGGGGGCCCTGGCTGTCCCCTAGGTGTCTCTGGGGGTGCCCTGGGTGTCCCTGGGGGTGCTCTGGAGGTCCCCTAGGTGTCCCTGGGGGTGCCCTGGCTGTCCCTGGGGTGCCCTGGCTGTCCCCAAGGTGTCCCTGGGGGTGCCCTGCCTGTCCTCTCGGTGTCCCTGGGGGTGCCCTGGCTGTCCCTGGGGGTGCACAGGGTGTCCCTGGGGTTCCCTGGCTGTCCTCTAGGTTTCCCTGGGGGGGCCCTGGCTGTCCCCTAGGAGTCCCTGGGGGAGCCCTGGCTGTCCCTGGGGGTGCCCTGCCTGTCCCCTACGTGTCCCTGGAGCTGCCCGTGGTGTCCCTGGGGGTGCCCTAGCTGTCCCTAGGGCGCCCTGGAGGCGCCCTGGCTGTCCCCTCTGTATCCCTAGGTGTGCCCTGACTGTCCTTGGGGTGCCCAGGGTGTGCCCTGGCTGTCCCCAAGGTGTCCCTAGGGTTACCTTCCCTGTCCCCTAGGTGTTCCTGGGGTGACCTGGCTGTCCCTGGGTGTGCCCTTGCTGTCCCGTAGGTGTCCCTGTGGGTGCCCTGGGTGTCCTCCAGGTGTCCCTGGTGGTGCCCTCCCTGACCCTCGGAGTGCCCTGCTGTCCCCTAGGTGTCCCTGGGGGTGCCCTGGCTGTCCCCTAGGTGTCCCTGGGGGGGCCCTGGCTGTCTCCTGGGTGTCCCTGGGGGTGCCCTGGGTGTCCCTGGGGTGCCCTGGCTGTCCCCTAGGTGTCCGTGGGGGGGCCCTTGCTGTCCCCTAGGTGTCCCTTGGGGTGCCTTGGGTGTCCATGGGGTGCCCTGGCTGTCCCCTAGGTGTCCCTGGGGGTGCCCTGGCTGTCCCCTAGGTGTCCCTGGGGGGGCCCTGGCTGTCTCCTGGGTGTCCCTGGGGGTGCCCTGTGTGTCCCTGGGGATGCCCTGGCTGTCCCCTAGGTGTCCCTGGGGGTGCCCTGGGTGTCCCTGGGGGGGCCCTGGCTGTCCCCTAGGGGTCTCTGGGGGTGCCCTGCCTGTCCCCTAGGTGTCCCTGGGGTGCCCGGGTGCCCTGGCTGTGCCCTCGTGTCCCTGGGGGTGCCCTGGCTGTCCCTGGGGTGCCATGGCTGTCCTCTACGTGTCCCTGGGGGTGCCCTGGCTGTCCCCCTCGGGGTCCCTGGGGGTGCCCTGCCTGTCCCCTAGGTGTCCTTGGGGGGGCCCTGGCTGTCCCCAAGGTGTCCCTGGGGGTGCCATGCCTGTCCCCTAGGTGTCCCTGGGGGTGGACCTGCCTGTCCCCTAGGTGTCCCTGGGGGTGCCCTGCCTGTCCCTAGGGTTCCCTGGCTGTGCCCTAGGTGTCCCTGGGGGTGCTCTGCGTGTCCCCTAGGTGTCCTTGGGGGTAACCTGGCTGTCCCTAGGGTGCCCTGGCTGTGCCCTCAGTGTCTCTGGGGGTGCCCTGCCTGTCCCCTCGGTGTCCCTGGGGGTGCCCTGGCTGTCCCTAGGGTGCCCTGGCTGTCCCCTAGGTGTCCCTGGGGGTTCCCTGGTGTCCCTCGGGGTGCTCTGGCTGTCCCCTAGGGGTCTCTGGGGGTGCCCTGCCTGTCCCCTATGTGTCCCTGGGGGTGCCCTGGGTGTCCCTAGGGGGGGCCCTGGCTGTCCCCTTGGTGTCCCTGGGGGTGCCCTGGCTGTCCCTGGGGGTGCCCTGGCTGTCCCGTAGGTGTCCCTGGGGGTGCCCTGGGTGTCCCTGGTGGTGCACAGGGTGTCCCCTAAATGTCCCTGGGGGGGCCCTGGCTGTCCCCTAGGTGTCCCTGGGGGTGCCCAGGGTGTCCCTGGGGTTCCCTGGCTGTCCCCTACGTGTCCCTGGTGGTGCCCTGGCTGTCCCTAGGGTGCCCTTGCTGTGCACTTTGTGTCCCTGGGGGTTCCCCGGCTGTCCCCTAGGTGTCCCTGGGGGTGCCCTGGCTGTCCCCTCGGTGTCCCTGTGGGTGTCCAGAGTGTCCCTGGGGGTGCCCTGGCTGTCCTTTAGGTGTCGTTGGGGGTGCCCTGGGTGTCCCTGGGGTGCCCTGGCTGTCCCTTGGTGTCCCTGGGGGTGCCCTGTGGGTCCCTGGGTGCCCTCGGGGCACCCTGGCTGTCCCTGGAGTGCCCTGGCTGTCCCCTGGGTGTCCCTGGACGGGCCCTGCCTGTCCCCTAGGGGTCTCTGGGGTGCCCTGCCTGTCCCCTAGGTGTCCCTGGTGGTGCCCTGGCTGTGCCCTAGGTGTCCCTGGGGTTCCCTGGCTGTCCCCTAGGTCTCCCTGGGGGTGCCCTCGCTGTCCCTAGGGTGCCCTGGCTGTGCTCTTGGTGTCCCTGGGGGTGCCCTGGCTGTCCCTAGGTTGCCCTGGCTGTCCCCTAGGTATCCCTGGGGGCCCAGGGTGTCCGTGGGGTGCCCTGGCTGTCCCCTACGTGTCCCTGGGGGTGCCCAGGGTGTCCCTGGGGTGCCCTGGCTGTCCCCTCGGTGTCCCTGGGGGTGCCCTGGCTGTCCCCTAGGTGTCCCTGGGGGTGCCCTGGGTGTCCCTGGAGTGCCCTGGCTATCCCCTAGGTGTCCCTGGGGGTGCCCTGGGTGTCCCTGGGGATTCCCTGGCTGTCCCCTAGGTGTCCCTGGGGGTGCCCTGGGTGTCCCTGGGGGGGCCCTGGCTGTCCCCTAGGTGTCCCTGGGGGTGTCCTGGTTGTCCCCAGGTGTCCCTGGGGGTGCCCTGCCTGTCCCTGGGGGGGGCCCTGGCTGTCCCCTAGGTGTCCCTGGGGGTGCCCTGCCTGTCCGCTCGGTGTCCCTGGGGGTGCCCTGGCTGTCCCTAGGGTGCCCTGGCTGTCCCAAAGGGTTCCCTGGGGGTGCCCTGGTGTCCCTCGCGGTGCCCTGGCTGTCCCCTAGGGGTCTCCGGGGGTGCCCTGCCTCTCCCCTAGGTGTCCCTGGGTTTGCCCTGGGTGTCCCGGGGGGTGCCCTGGCTGTCCCCTATGTGTCCCTGGGGGTGCCCAGGGCGTCCCTGGGGGTGCCCTTGCTGTCCAGTAGGTGTCCCTGGGGGTGCCCTGGGTGTCCCTGGGGTGCCCTGGCTGTCCCCTAGGTGTCCCTGGGGGTGCCCTGGCTGTCCCCTTGGTGTCCCTGGGGTGCCCTGGCTGTCCCCTAGGTGTCCCTGGGGGTGCCCTGGCTATCCTTGGGGTGCTCTCTGTCCCCTTGGTGTCCCTGTGGGTGCCCTGGGTGTCCCTGGGGTGCCCTGGGGGTGCCCTGGCTGTCCCCTAGGTGTCCCTGGGGATGCTCTGGCTGTCCCCTAGGTGTCCCTGGGGGTGCCATGGCTGTCCCCTAGGTGTCCCTGGGGGTGCCCTTCCTGTCCTCTAGGTGTCCCTGGGGGTGCCCTGGCTGTCCCCTCGGTGTCCCTGGGGGTGCCCTGCCTGTCTCCTAGGTGTTCCTGGGGGGGCCCTGGCTGTCCCCTAGGTGTCCCTGGGGTGCCCTGCCTGTCCCCTAGGTGTCCCTGGGGAAGCCCTGGGTGTCCCCTAGGTGTCCCCGGAAGTGCCCTGGCGATCCCTAGGGTGCCCTTGCTGTGAGCTCGGTGTCCCTGGGGGTTCCCCGGCTGTCCCCTAGGTGTCCCTGTGGGTGCCCTGGCTGTCCCCTCGGTGTCCCTGTGGGTGCCCAGAGTGTCCCTGGGGGTGCCCTGCCTGTCCTCTAGGTGTCGTTGGGGGTGCCCTGGGTGTCCCTGGGGGTGCCCTGCCTGTCCCCTAGGTGTCCCTGGGGGTGCCCTGGGTGTCCCTGGGGGGGCCCTGGCTGTCCCCTTGGTGTCCCTGGGGGTGCCCTGGGTGTCCCTGGGGTGCACAGGGTGTCACTGGGGTTCCCTGGCTGTCCCGTACGTGTCCCTGGGGGTGCCCTGGGTGTCCCTGGGGGTTCCCTGGGTGTCCCTGGAGTGCCCTGGGTGTCCCCTAAATGTCCCTGGGGGGGCCCTGGCTGTCCTCTAGGTGTCCCTGGGGGTGCCGTCCCTGTCCCTCGGGGTACCCTGGCTGTCCCCTAGGTGTCCCTGGGGGTGCCCTGGCTGTCTCCTGGGTGTCCCTGGGGGTGCCCTGGGTGTCCCTGGAATGCCCTGGCTGTCCCCTAGGTGTCCCTGGGGGGGCCCTGGCTGTCCCCTAGGTGTCCCTGGGGGTGCCCTGGCTGTCTCCTAGGTGTCCCTGGGGGGGCCCTGGCTGTCTCCTAGGTGTCCCTTATGATGCCCTGGCTGTCCCTGGGGTTCCCTGGCTGTCCCCTAGGTGTCCCTGGGGGTGCCCAGGGTGTCCCTGGGGTTCCCCGGCTGTCCCCTAGGTGTCCCTGGGGGTGCCCAGGGTGTCCCTGCGGTTCCCTGCCTGTCCCCTACGTGTCCCTGGGGGTGCCCTAGCTGTCCCTGGAGTGCCCTGGCTGTCCTCTAGGTCTCCCTGGGGGTGCCCTGGGTGTCCCCTAGGTGTCCCCGGGGGTGCCCTGGCTGTCCCTAGGGTGCCCTTGCTGTGCCCTCGGTGTCCCTGGGGGTTCCCCGGCTGTCCCCTCGGTGTCCCTGTGGGTGCCCAGAGTGTCCCTGGGGGTGCCCTGCCTGTCCTCTAGGTGTCGTTGGGGGTGCCCTGGGTGTCCCTGGGGGTGCCCTGCCTGTCCCCTAGGTGTCCCTGGGGGTGCCCTGGGTGTCCCTGGGGTGCCCTGGCTGTCCTCTTGGTGTCCCTGGGGGTGCCCTGTGGGTCCCTGGGGTGCCCTGGGGGTGCCCTGGTGTCCCTGGGGGTGCCCTGGCTGACCCCTTGGGGTCTCTGGGGGTGCCCTGCCTGTCCCCTTGGTGTCCCTGGGGTGCCCTGGCTGTCCCGTCAGTGTCCCTGGGGGTGCCCATGGTGTCCCTGGGGGTGCCCTTGCTGTCCCGTAGGTGTCTCTGTGGGTGCCCTGGGTGTCCCTGGGGTGCCCTGGCTGTCCCCTAGGTGTCCCTGGGGGTGCCCAGGCTGTCCTTGGGGTGCTCTGGCTGTCCCCTTGGTGTCCCTGGGGGTGCCCTGGCTGTCCCCTAGCTGTCCCTGGGGGTGCCCTTGCTGTCCCTGGGGTGCCCTGGGGGTGCCCTGGCTGTCCCCTAGGTGTCACTGGGGGTGACCTGCCTGTCTCCTAGGTGTCCCTGGGGGTGCCCTGGCTGTCCCCAGGGTGCCCTGGCTGTGCCCTCGTTGTCTCTGGGGGTGCCCTGGCTGTCCCTAGGGTGCCCTGGCTGTCCCCTAGGTGTCCCTGGGGGTGCCCTGCGTGTCCCCTAGGTGTCCTTGGGGGTGCCCTGGCTGTCCCCAGGGTGCCCTGGCTGTGCCCTCGATGTCCCTGGGGGTGCCCTGGTGTCCCTGTGGGTGCCCTGGCTATCCCCTAGGTGTCCCTGGAGTGCCCTGGCTGTCCCCTAGGTGTCCCTGGGGGGGCCCTGGCTGTCCCCTAGGTGTCCCTGGGGGTGCCCTTCCTGTCCCCTAGGTGTCCCTGGGGGTGCCCTGGCTATCCCCTAGGTGTCCCTGGGGGTGCCCTGAGTGTCCCTGGGGGTGCCCTCGCTGTCCCTGGGGTGCCCTGGCTGTCCCCTAGGTGTCCCTGGGGGTCCCCTTGGTGTCCCTGGGGGTGCCAAGGGTGTCCCTTAGGTGTCCCTGGGGGTGCCTTGCTGTCGCCTAGGTGTCCCTGGGGGTGCCCAGGGTGTCCCTGGGGTTCCCTGGCTGTCCCCTAGGTGTCCCTGGGGGGGCCCTGGCAGTCCCCGAGCTGTCCCTGGGGGTGCCCTGGGTGTCCCTGGGGTACCCTGGCTGTCCCGTACGTGTCCCTGGGGGTGCGCTGGAGGTCCCCTAGGAATCCCTGGGGGTGCCCTCGCTATCCCTGGGGTGCCCTGGCTGTCCCCTAGGTGTCCCTGGGGGTCCCCTTGGTGTCCCTGGGGGTGCCCAGGGTGTCCCTTCGGTGTCCCTGGGGGTGCCCTTGCTGTCCCCCAGCTGTCCCTGGGGGTGCCCTGGCTGTCCCTGGGGTGCTCTGGATGTCCCCTTGGTGTCCCTGGGGGTGCTCTGGCTGTCCCCTTGGTGTCCCTAGGGTGCCCTGTCTGTGCCCTTGGTGTCCGTGGGGGTGCCCTGGCTGTCCCTAGGGTGCCCTGGCTGTCCCCTAGGTGTCCCTGGGGGTGCCCTGGCTGTCCCCTAGGTGTCCCTGGGGGTGCCCTGCCTGTCCCCTAGGTGTCCATGGGAGTGTCCTGGGTGTCCCTGGGGGTGCCCTGGCTGTCCCCTAGGTGTCCCTGGGGGGGCCCTGGCTGTCCCAGGGGTGCCCTGGCTGTCCCCTAGGTGTCCCTGGGGGTGCCCTGGGTGTCCCTGGGGGTGCCCTGGCTGTCCCCTAGGTGTCCCTGGGGGATCCCTGGGTGTCCCTGGAGTGCCCTGGCTGTCCCCTAAATGTCCCTGGGGGTGCCCTGGCTGTCCCCTAGGTGTTCCTGGGGGTGCCCTGGGTGTCCCTGGGGTGCCCTGGCTGTCCCCTAGGTGTCCCTGGGGGGGCCCTGGCTGTCCCCTAGGTGTCCCTGGGGGTGCCCTGGGTGTCCCTGGGGGTGCTCTGGAGGTCCCCTAGGTGTCCCTGGGGGTGCCCTGGCTTTCCCTGGGGTGCCCTGGCTGTCCCCAAGGTGTCCCTGGGGGTGCCCTGCCTGTCCTCTCGGTGTCCCTGGGGGTGCCCTGGCTGTCCCTGGGGGTGCACAGGGTGTCCCTGGGGTTCCCTGGCTGTCCTCTAGGTTTCCCTGGGGGGGCCCTGGCTGTCCCCTAGGAGTCCCTGGGGGAGCCCTGGCTGTCCCTGGGGGTGCCCTGGCTGTCCCCTACGTGTCCCTGGAGCTGCCCGTGGTGTCCCTGGGGGTGCCCTGGCTGTCCCTTGGGCGCCCTGGAGGCGCCCTGGCTGTCCCCTCTGTATCCCTAGGTGTGCCCTGACTGTCCTTGGGGTGCCCAGGGTGTGCCCTGGCTGTCCCCAAGGTGTCCCTGGGGTTACCTTCCCTGTCCCCTAGGTGTTCCTGGGGTGACCTGGCTGTCCCTGGGTGTGCCCTTGCTGTCCCGTAGGTGTCCCTGTGGGTGCCATGGGTGTCCTCCAGGTGTCCCTGGTGCTGCCCTCCCTGACCCTCGGAGTGCCCTGGCTGTCCCCTAGGTGTCCCTGGGGGTGCCCTGGCTGTCCCCTAGGTGTCCCTGGGGGGGCCCTGGCTGTCTCCTGGGTGTCCCTGTGGGTGCCCTGGGTGTCCCTGGGGTGCCCTGGCTGTCCCCTAGGTGTCCGTGGGGGGGCCCTGGCTGTCCCCTAGGTGTCCCTGGGGGTGCCCTGGGTGTCCCTGGGGTGCCCTGGCTGTCCCCTAGGTGTCCCTGGGGGGGCCCTGGATGTCTCCTAGGTGTCCGTTATGGTGCCCTGGGTGTCCCTGGGGTGCCCTGGCTGTCCCCTAGGTGTCCCTGGGGGTGCCCTGGGTGTCCCTGGGGGGGCCCTGGCTGTCCCCTAGGGGTCTCTGGGGGTGCCCTGCCTGTCCCCTAGGTGTCCCTGGGGGTGCCCTGGCTGTGCCCTCGGTGTCCCTGGGGGTGCCCTGGCTGTCCTTGGGGTGCTCTGGCTGTCCCCTTGGTGTCCCTGGGGGTGCCCTGGCTGTCCCTGGGGTGCCATGGCTGTCCTCTACGTGTCCCTGGGGGTGCCCTGGCTGTCCCCTCGGGGTCTCTGGGGGTGCCCTGCCTGTCCCCTAGGTGTCCTTGGGGGGGCCCTGGCTGTCCCCAAGGTGTCCCTGGGGGTGCCATGCCTGTCCCCTAGGTGTCCCTGGGGGTGACCTGCCTGTCCCCTAGGTGTCCCTGGGGGTGCCCTGCCTGTCCCTAGGGTGCCCTGGCTGTGCCCTAGGTGTCCCTGGGGGTGCTCTGCGTGTCCCCTAGGTGTCCTTGGGGGTAACCTGGCTGTCCCTAGGGTGCCCTGGCTGTGCCCTCAGTGTCTCTGGGGGTGCCCTGCCTGTCCCCTCGGTGTCCCTGGGGGTGCCCTGGCTGTCCCTAGGGTGCCCTGGCTGTCCCCTAGGTGTCCCTGGGGGTTCCCTGGTGTCCCTCGGGGTGCCCTGGCTGTCCCCTAGGGGTCTCTGGGGGTGCCCTGCCTGACCCCTAGGTGTCCCTGGGGGTGCCCAGGGTGTCCCTGGGGTGCCCTGGCTGTCCACTACGTGGCCTTGGGGGTGCCCAGGGCGTCCCTGGGGGTGCCCTTGCTGTCCCGTAGGTGTCCCTGGGGGTGCCCTGGGTGTCTCTGGGGTGCCCTGGCTGTCCCCTAGAAGTCCCTGGGGGTGCCCTGGCTGTCCCCTTGGTGTCCCTGGGGTGCCCTGGCTGTCCCCTAGGTGTCCCTGGGGGTGCCCTGGCTGTCCTTGGGGTGCTCTCTGTCCCCTTGGTGTCCCTGTGGGTGCCCTGGGTGTCCCTGGGGTGCCCTGGGGGTGCCCTGGCTGTCCCCTAGGTGTCCCTGGGGGTGCCCTTCCTGTCCTCTAGGTGTCACTAGGGGTGCCCTGGCTGTCCCCTCGGTGTCCCTGGGGGTGCCCTGCCTGTCCCCTAGGTGTTCCGGGGGGGGCCCTGGCTGTCCCCTAGGTGTCCCTGGGGTGCCCTGTCTGTCCCCTAGGTGTCCCTGGGGGTGCCCTGGGTGTCCCCTAGGTGTCCCCGGGGGTGCCCTTGCGGTCCCCTCGGTGTCCCTGTGGGTGCCCAGAGTGTCCCTGGGGGTGCCCTGCCTGTCCCCTAGGTGTCGTTGGGGGTGCCCTGGGTGTCCCTGGGGGTGCCCTGCCTGTCCCCTATGTGTCCCTGGGGGTGCCCTGGGTGTCCCTAGGGGGGCCCTGGCTGTCCCCTTGGTGTCCCTGGGGGTGCCCTGGCTGTCCCTGGGGGTGCCCTGGCTGTCCCGTAGGTGTCCCTGGGGGTGCCCTGGGTGTCCCTGGTGGTGCACAGGGTGTCCCCTAAATGTCCCTGGGGGGGCCCTGGCTGTCCCCTAGGTGTCCCTGGGGGTGCCCAGGGTGTCCCTGGGGTTCCCTGGCTGTCCCCTAGGTGTCCCTGGGGGTGCCCAGGGTGTCCCTGCGGTTCCCTTCCTGTCCCCTACGTGTCCCTGGTGGTGCCCTGGCTGTCCCTAGGGTGCCCTTGCTGTGCACTTTGTGTCCCTGGGGGTTCCCCGGCTGTCCCCTAGGTGTCCCTGGGGGTGCCCTGGCTGTCCCCTCGGTGTCCCTGTGGGTGTCCAGAGTGTCCCTGGGGGTGCCCTGGCTGTCCTTTAGGTGTCGTTGGGGGTGCCCTGGGTGTCCCTGGGGTGCCCTGGCTGTCCCCTTGGTGTCCCTGGGGGTGGCCTGTGGGTCCCTGGGTGCCCTCGGGGCACCCTGGCTGTCCCTGGAGTGCCCTGGCTGTCCCCTGGGTGTCCCTGGGGGGGCCCTGCCTGTCCCCTAGGGGTCTCTGGGGGTGCCCTGCCTGTCCCCTAGGTGTCCCTGGTGGTGCCCTGGCTGTGCCCTAGGTGTCCCTGGGGTGCCCTGGCTGTCCCCTAGGTGTCCGTGGGGGTGCCCTCGCTGTCCCTAGGGTGCCCTGGCTGTGCTCTTGGTGTCCCTGGGCGTGCCCTGGCTGTCCCTAGGTTGCCCTGGCTGTCCCCTAGGTGTCCCTGGGGGCCCAGGGTGTCCGTGGGGTGCCCTGGCTGTCCCCTACGTGTCCCTGGGGGTGCCCAGGGTGTCCCTGGGGGTGCCCTTGCTGTCCCGTAGGTGTCTCTGGGGGTGCCCTGGGTGTCCCTGGGGTGCCCTGGCTGTCCCCTCGGTGTCCCTGGGGGTGCCCTGGCTGTCCCCTAGGTGTCCCTGGGGGTGCCCTGGGTGTCCCTGGAGTGCCCTGGCTGTCCCCTAGGTGTCCCTGGGGGTGCCCTGGGTGTCCCTGGGGGGGCCCTGGCTGTCCCCTAGGGGTCTCTGGGGGTGTCCTGCCTGTCCCCTAGGTGTCCCTGGGGGTGCCCTGGCTGTGCCCTCGGTGTCCCTGGGGGTGCCCTGAGTGTCCCTGGGGGTGCCCTGGGTGTCCCTGGGGTTCCCTGGCTGTCCCCTAGGTGTCCCTGGGGGTCCCCTTGGTGTCCCTGGGGGTGCCAAGGGTGTCCCTTAGGTGTCCCTGGGGGTGCCTTGCTGTCGCCTAGGTGTCCCTGGGGGTGCCCAGGGTGTCCCTGGGGTTCCCTGGCTGTCCCCTAGGTGTCCCTGGGGGGGCCCTGGCAGTCCCCGAGCTGTCCCTGGGGGTCCCCTTGGTGTCCCTGGGGGTGCCCAGGAAGTCCCTTCGGTGTCCCTGGGGGTGCCCTTGCTGTCCCCCAGCTGTCCCTGGGGGTGCCCTGGCTGTCCCTGGGGTGCTCTGGATGTCCCCTTGGTGTCCCTGGGGGTGCTCTGGCTGTCCCCTTGGTGTCCCTAGGGTGCCCTGTCTGTGCCCTTGGTGTCCCTGGGGGTGCCCTGGCTGTCCCTAGGGTGCCCTGGCTGTCCCCTAGGTGTCCCTGGGGGTGCCCTGGCTGTCCCCTAGGTGTCCCTGGGGGTGCCCTGCCTGTCCCCTAGGTGTCCATGGGAGTGTCCTGGGTGTCCTTGGGGGTGCCCTGGCTGTCCCCTAGGTGTCCCTGGGGGGGCCCTGTCTGTCCCAGGGGTGCCCTGGCTGTCCCCTAGGTGTCCCTGGGGGTGCCCTGGGTGTCCCTGGGGGTGCCCTGGCTGTCCCCTAGGTGTCCCTGGGGGTTCCCTGGGTGTCCCTGGAGTGCCCTGGTTGTCCCCTAAATGTCCCTGGGGGTGCCCTGGCTGTCCCCTAGGTGTTCCTGGGGGTGCCCTGGGTGTCCCTGTGGTGCCCTGGCTGTCCCCTAGGTGTCCCTGGGGGGGCCCTGGCTGTCCCCTAGGTGTCTCTGGGGGTGCCCTGGGTGTCCCTGGGGGTGCTCTGGAGGTCCCCTAGGTGTCCCTGGGGGTGCCCTGGCTGTCCCTGGGGTGCCCTGGCTGTCCCCAAGGTGTCCCTGGGGGTGCCCTGCCTGTCCTCTCGGTGTCCCTGGGGGTGCCCTGGCTGTCCCTGGGGGTGCACAGGGTGTCCCTGGGGTTCCCTGGCTGTCCTCTAGGTTTCCCTGGGGGGGCCCTGGCTGTCCCCTAGGAGTCCCTGGGGGAGCCCTGGCTGTCCCTGGGGGTGCCCTGCCTGTCCCCTACGTGTCCCTGGAGCTGCCCGTGGTGTCCCTGGGGGTGCCCTAGCTGTCCCTAGGGCGCCCTGGAGGCGCCCTGGCTGTCCCCTCTGTATCCCTAGGTGTGCCCTGACTGTCCTTGGGGTGCCCAGGGTGTGCCCTGGCTGTCCCCAAGGTGTCCCTAGGGTTACCTTCCCTGTCCCCTAGGTGTTCCTGGGGTGACCTGGCTGTCCCTGGGTGTGCCCTTGCTGTCCCGTAGGTGTCCCTGTGGGTGCCCTGGGTGTCCTCCAGGTGTCCCTGGTGGTGCCCTCCCTGACCCTCGGAGTGCCCTGGCTGTCCCCTAGGTGTCCCTGGGGGTGCCCTGGCTGTCCCCTAGGTGTCCCTGGGGGGGCCCTGGCTGTCTCCTGGCTGTCCCTGGGGGTGCCCTGGGTGTCCCTGGGGTGCCCTGGCTGTCCCCTAGGTGTCCGTGGGGGGGCCCTTGCTGTCCCCTAGGTGTCCCTTGGGGTGCCTTGGGTGTCCATGGGGTGCCCTGGCTGTCCCCTAGGTGTCCCTGGGGGTGCCCTGGCTGTCCCCTAGGTGTCCCTGGGGGGGCCCTGGCTGTCTCCTGGGTGTCCCTGGGGGTGCCCTGTGTGTCCCTGGGGATGCCCTGGCTGTCCCCTAGGTGTCCCTGGGGGTGCCCTGGGTGTCCCTGGGGGGGCCCTGGCTGTCCCCTAGGGGTCTCTGGGGGTGCCCTGCCTGTCCCCTAGGTGTCCCTGGGGGTGCCCTGGCTGTGCCCTCGGTGTCCCTGGGGGTGCCCTGGCTGTCCCTGGGGTGCCATGGCTGTCCTCTACGTGTCCCTGGGGGTGCCCTGGCTGTCCCCTCGGGGTCCCTGGGGGTGCCCTGCCTGTCCCCTAGGTGTCCTTGGGGGGGCCCTGGCTGTCCCCAAGGTGTCCCTGGGGGTGCCATGCCTGTCCCCTAGGTGTCCCTGGGGGTGACCTGCCTGTCCCCTAGGTGTCCCTGGGGGTGCCCTGCCTGTCCCTAGGGTTCCCTGGCTGTGCCCTAGGTGTCCCTGGGGGTGCTCTGCGTGTCCCCTAGGTGTCCTTGGGGGTAACCTGGCTGTCCCTAGGGTGCCCTGGCTGTGCCCTCAGTGTCTCTGGGGGTGCCCTGCCTGTCCCCTCGGTGTCCCTGGGGGTGCCCTGGCTGTCCCTAGGGTGCCCTGGCTGTCCCCTAGGTGTCCCTGGGGGTTCCCTGGTGTCCCTCGGGGTGCTCTGGCTGTCCCCTAGGGGTCTCTGGGGGTGCCCTGCCTGTCCCCTATGTGTCCCTGGGGGTGCCCTGGGTGTCCCTAGGGGGGGCCCTGGCTGTCCCCTTGGTGTCCCTGGGGGTGCCCTGGCTGTCCCTGGGGGTGCCCTGGCTGTCCCGTAGGTGTCCCTGGGGGTGCCCTGGGTGTCCCTGGTGGTGCACAGGGTGTCCCCTAAATGTCCCTGGGGGGGCCCTGGCTGTCCCCTAGGTGTCCCTGGGGGTGCCCAGGGTGTCCCTGGGGTTCCCTGGCTGTCCCCTACGTGTCCCTGGTGGTGCCCTGGCTGTCCCTAGGGTGCCCTTGCTGTGCACTTTGTGTCCCTGGGGGTTCCCCGGCTGTCCCCTAGGTGTCCCTGGGGGTGCCCTGGCTGTCCCCTCGGTGTCCATGTGGGTGTCCAGAGTGTCCCTGGGGGTGCCCTGGCTGTCCTTTAGGTGTCGTTGGGGGTGCCCTGGGTGTCCCTGGGGTGCCCTGGCTGTCCCCTTGGTGTCCCTGGGGGTGCCCTGTGGGTCCCTGGGTGCCCTCGGGGCACCCTGGCTGTCCCTGGAGTGCCCTGGCTGTCCCCTGGGTGTCCCTGGACGGGCCCTGCCTGTCCCCTAGGGGTCTCTGGGGGTGCCCTGCCTGTCCCCTAGGTGTCCCTGGGGGTGCCCTGGGTGTCCCTGGGGTGCGCTGGCTGTCCCCTTGGTGTCCCTGGGGGGGGCCCTGGCTGTCCCCTAAGTGTCCCTGGGGGTGCCCTGCGTGTCCCTGGGGTGCCCTGGCTGTCCCCTAGGTGTCCATGGGGGTGCCCTGGCTGTCCCTGGGGTTCCCTGGCTGTCCCCTAGGTGTCCCTGGGGGTGCCCTGGCTGTCCCTCGGGTTCCCTGGCTGTCCCCTAGGTGTCCCTTGGGGGGCCCTGGGTGTCCCTGGGGGTGCAAAGGGTGTCACTGGGGTTCCCTGGCTGTCCCGTACGTGTCCCTGGGATTCCCTGGAAGTCCCCTAGGTGTCCCTGGGGGTGCCCTGAGTGTCCCTGGGCTGCCCTGGCTGTCCCCTAGGGGTCTATGGGGGTGCCCTGGCTGTCCCTTCAGTGTCCCTGGGGGTGCCCTGGCTGTCCCCTAGGTGTCCCTGGGGGTGCCCTGGGTGTCCCTGCGGTGACCTGGCTGTCCCCTTGGTGTCCCTGGGGGTGTCCTGGGTGTCCCTGGAGTGCCCTGGCTGACCCCTAAATGTCCCTGGGGGTGCCCTGGCTGTCCCCTAGGTGTCCCTGGGGGTGTCCTGCCTTCCCCTAGGTGTCCCTGGGGGTGCCCTGGCTTTCCCCTCGCTGTCCCTGGGGTGCCCTGGCTGTCCCCTTGGTGGCCCTGGGAGTCCCCTGGGTGTCCCTGGGGGTGCCCTGGAGGTTCCCTAGGTGTCCCTGCGGGTGCCCTGGCTGTCCCTGGGGTGTCCTGCCTTCCCCTAGGTGTCCCTGGGGGTGCCCTGCCTGTCCCCTAGGTGTCCCTGGGGGTGACCTGCCTGTCCCCTAGGTGTCCCTGGGGGTGCCCTGGGTGTCCCTGGGGGTGCCCTGGGTGTCCCTGGGGTGCCCTGGCTGTCCCCTTGGTGTCCCTGGGGGGGGCCCTGGCTGTCCCCTAGGTGTCCCTGGGGGTGCCCTGCCTGTCCCCTAGGTGTCCCTGGGGGTGCCCTGGGTGTCCCTTGGTTGCCCTGGCTGTCCCCTTGGTGTCCCTGGGGGGGGGCCTTGGCTGTCCCCTAGGTGTCCCTGTGGGTGCCCTGCGTGTCCCTGGGGTGCCCTGGCTGTGCCCTAGGTGTCCCTGGGGGTGCCCTGGCTGTCCCTGGGGTTCCCTGGCTGTCCCCTAGGTGTCCCTGGGGGTGCCCTGGCTGTCCCTGGGGTTCCCTGGCTGTCCCCTAGGTGTCCCTGGGGGGGCCCTGGGTGTCCCTGAGGGTGCACAGGGTGTCACTGGGCTGCCCTGGCTGTCCCCTAGGGGTCTCTGGGGGTGCCCTGGGTGTCCCTGTGGGGGCCCTTGCTGTGCCCTCGGTGTCCCTGGGGGTGCCCTGGCTGTCCCTAGGGTGCCCTGGCTGTGCCCTTGGTGTCCCTGGGGGTGCCCTGGCTGTCTCTAGGGTGCCTCGGCTGTCCCCTTGGTGTCCCTGGGGGGGGCCCTGGCTGTCCCCTAGGTGTCCCTGGGAGTGCCTTGCGTGTCCCTGGGGTGCCCTGGCTGTCCCCTAGGTGTCCCTGGGGGTGCCCTGGCTGTCCCTTGGGTTCCCTGGCTGTCCCCTAGGTGTCCCTGGGGGTGCCCTGGGTGTCCCTGTGGGGGCCCTGGCTGTGACCTCGGTGTCCCTGAGGGTGCCCTGGCTGTGCCCTAGGTGTCCCTGGGGGTGCCCAGGCTGTCCCTAGGGTGCCCTGGCTGTGCCCTTTGTGTCCCTGGGGGTGTCCTGGGTGTCCCTGGAGTGCCCTGGCTGACCCCTAGGTGTCCCTGGGGGTGTCCTGCCTTCCCCTAGGTGTCCCTGGGGGTGCCCTGGCTTTCCCCTCGCTGTCCCTGGGGTGCCCTGGCTGTCCCCTTGGTGGCCCTGGGGGTGCCCTGGCTGTCCCTGGGGTGTCCTGCCTTCCCCTAGGTGTCCCTGGGGGTGCCCTGCCTGTCCCCTAGGTGTCCCTGGGGGTGCCCTGCCTGTCCCCTAGGTGTCGTTGGGGGTGCCCTGGCTGTCCCTGGGGGTGCCCTGCCTGTCCCCTAGGTGTCCCTGGGGGTGCTCTGGGTGTCCCTGGGGTGCCCTGGCTGTCCCCTTGGTGTCCCTGGGGGGGGCCCTGGCTGTGCCCTAGGTGTCCCTGGGGGTGCCCTGCCTGTCCCCTAGGTGTCCCTGGAGGTGCCCTGCCTGTCCCCTAGGTGTCCCTGTGGGTGCCCTGCCTGTCCCCTAGGTGTCGTTGGGGTGCCCTGGGTGTCCCTGGGGGTGCCCTACCTGTCCCCTAGGTGTCCCTGGGGGTGCCCTGGGTGTCCCTGTGGGGGCCCTGGCTGTGCCCTCGGTGTCCCTGAGGGTGCCCTGGCTGTGCCCTAGGTGTCCCTGGGGGTGCCCTGGCTGTCCCTAGGGTGCCCTGGCTGTGCCCTTGGTGTCCCTGGGGGTGCCCTGGCTGTCCCCTAGGTGTCCCTGGGGGTGCCCTGGTGTCCCTCGGGGTGCCCTGGCTGTCCCCTAGGTGTCCCTGGGGGTGCCCTGGCAGTCCCTGGAGTGCCCTGGCTGTCCCGTCAGTGTCCCTGGGGGTGCCCTGCCTGTCCCCTTGGTGTCCCTGGGGGTGTCCTGGGTGTCCCTGGAGTGCCCTGGCTGACCCCTAAATGTCCCTGGGGGTGCCCTGGCTGTCCCCTAGGTGTCCCTGGGGGTGTCCTGCCTTCCCCTAGGTGTCCCTGGGGGTGCCCTGGCTGTCCCCTTGGTGGCCCTGGGGGTGCCCTGGGTGTCCCTGGGGGTGCCCTGGAGGTCCCCTAGGTGTCCCTGGGGGTGCCCTGGCTGTCCCTGGGGTGTCTTGCCTTCCCCTAGGTGTCCCTGGGGGTGCCCTGCCTGTCCCCTAGGTGTCCCTGGAGGTGCCCTGGGTGTCCCTGTGGGGGCCCTGGCTGTGCCCTCGGTGTCCCTGAGGGTGCCCTGGCTGTGCCCTAGGTGTCCCTGGGGGTGCCCTGGCTGTCCCTAGGGTGCCCTGGCTGTGCCCTTTGTGTCCCTGGGGGTCCCCTGGGTGTCCCTGGGGGTGCCCTGGGTGTCCCTGGAGTGCCCTGGCTGTCCCCTAAATGTCCCTGGGGGTGCCCTGGCTGTCCCCTAGGTGTCCCTGGGGGTGTCCTGGTTGCCCCCTAGGTGTCCCTGGGGGTGCCCTGCCTGTCCCTGGGGGTGCCCTGGCTGTCCCCTAGGTGTCCCTGGGGGGGCCCTGGCTGTCCCTAGGGTGCCCTGGCTGTCCCCTAGGTGTCCCTGGGGGTGCCCTGGGTGTCCCTGCGGTGACCTGGCTGTCCCCAAGGTGTCCCTGTGGGTGCCCAGAGTGTCCCTGGGAGTGCCCTGGCTGTCCCCTAGGGGTCTCTGGGGGTGCCCTGGCTGTCCCGTCAGTGTCCCTGGGGGTGCCCTGCCTGTCCCCTTGGTGTCCCTGGGGGTGTCCTGGGTGTCCCTGGAGTGCCCTGGCTGACCCCTAAATGTCCCTGGGGGTGCCCTGGCTGTCCCCTAGGTGTCCCTGGGGGTGTCCTGCCTTCCCCTAGGTGTCCCTGGGGGTGCCCTGGCTTTCCCCTCGCTGTCCCTGGGGTGCCCTGGCTGTCCCCTTGGTGGCCCTGGGGGTGCCCTGGGTGTCCCTGGGGGTGCCCTGGAGGTTCCCTAGGTGTCCCTGGGGGTGCCCTGGCTGTCCCTGGGGTGTCCTGCCTTCCCCTAGGTGTCCCTGGGGGTGCCCTGCCTGTCCCCTAGGTGTCCCTGGGGGTGACCTGCCTGTCCCCTAGGTGTCGTTGGGGGTGCCCTGGGTGTCCCTGGGGGTGCCCTGGGTGTCCCTGGGGTGCCCTGGCTGTCCCCTTGGTGTCCCTGGGGGGGGCCCTGGCTGTCCTCTAGGT
Organism: Chamaea fasciata; assembly: GCF_029207755.1. Lineage (NCBI taxonomy): Eukaryota > Metazoa > Chordata > Aves > Passeriformes > Sylviidae > Chamaea > Chamaea fasciata. The sequence goes on from NW_027094523.1 coordinate 39,451, forward strand.
GTCCCTGCGGGTGCCCTGCCTGTCCCCTAGGTGTCCCTGGGGGTGCCCTGGGTGTCCCTGGGTTGCCCTGGCTGTCCCCTTGGTGTCCCTGGGGGGGGCCTTGGCTGTCCCCTAGGTGTCCCTGTGGGTGCCCTGCGTGTCCCTGGGGTGCCCTGGCTGTCCCCAAGGTGTCCCTGTGGGTGCCCTGGCTGTCCCTGGGGTTCCCTGGCTGTCCCCTAGGTGTCCCTGGGGGTGCCCTGGCTGTCCCTGGGGTTCCCTGGCTGTCCCCTAGGTGTCCCTGGGGGGCCCCTGGGTGTCCCTGAGGGTGCACAGGGTGTCACTGGGCTGCCCTGGCTGTCCCCTAGGGGTCTCTGGGGGTGCCCTGGCTGTCCCTTCAGTGTCCCTGGGGGTGCCCTGCCTGTCCCCTAGGTGTCCCTGTGGGTGCCCTGCCTGTCCCCTAGGTGTCGTTGGGGGTGCCCTGGGTGTCCCTGGGGGTGCCCTACCTGTCCCCTAGGTGTCTCTGGGGGTGCCCTGGGTGTCCCTGTGGGGGCCCTGGCTGTGCCCTCGGTGTCCCTGGGGGTGCCCTGGCTGTCCCTAGGGTGCCCTGGCTGTGCCCCTGGTGTCCCTGGGGGTGCCCTGGCTGTCCCTAGGGTGCCCGGGCTGTCCCCTAGGTGTCCCTGGGGGTGCCCTGGTGTCCCTGGGGTGCCCTGGCTGTCCCCTTGGTGTCCCTGGGGGGTGCCCTGGCCGTCCCCTAGGTGTCCCTGGGAGTGCCTTGCGTGTCCCTGGGGTGCCCTGGCTGTCCCCTAGGTGTCCCTGGGGGTGCCCTGGCTGTCCCTTGGGTTCCCTGGCTGTCCCCTAGGTGTCCCTGGGGGTGCCCTGGGTGTCCCTGTGGGGGCCCTGGCTGTGACCTCGGTGTCCCTGAGGGTGCCCTGGCTGTGCCCTAGGTGTCCCTGGGGGTGCCCAGGCTGTCCCTAGGGTGCCCTGGCTGTGCCCTTTGTGTCCGTGGGGGTGCCCTGGGTGTCCCTGGAGTGCCCTGGCTGTCCCCTAAATGTCCCTGGGGGTGCCCTGGCTGTCCCCTAGGTGTCCCTGGGGGGGCCCTGGGTGTCCCCGGGGGTGCAAAGGGTGTCACTGGGGTTCCCTGGCTGTCCCGTACGTGTCCCTGGGATTCCCTGGAAGTCCCCTAGGTGTCCCTGGGGGTGCCCTGAGTGTCCCTGGGCTGCCCTGGCTGTCCCCTAGGGGACTATGGGGGTGCCCTGGCTGTCCCTTCAGTGTCCCTGGGGGTGCCCTGCGTGTCCCCTAGGTGTCCCTGGGGGTGCCCTGCCTGTCCCCTAGGTGTCGTTGGGGGTGCCCTGGGTGTCCCTGGGGGTGCCCTACCTGTCCCCTAGGTGTCCCTGGGGGTGCGCTGGGTGTCCCTGTGGGGGCCCTGGCTGTCCCCTCGGTGTCCCTGAGGGTGCCCTGGCTGTGCCCTTTGTGTCCCTGGGGGTGCCCTGGCTGTCCCTAGGGTGCCCTGGCTGTGCCCTTTGTGTCCCTGGGGGTCCCCTGGGTGTCCCTGGGGGTGCCCTGGGTGTCCCTGGAGTGCCCTGGCTGTCCCCTAAATGTCCCTGGGGGTGCCCTGGCTGTCCGCTAGGTGTCCCTGGAGGGGCCCTGGCTGTCCCCTAGGTGTCCCTGGGGGTGCCCTGGCTGTCCCTAGGGTGCCCTGGCTGTCCCCTAGGTGTCCCTGGGGGTGCCCTGGGTGTCCCTGGAGTGACCTGGCTGTCCCCAAGGTGTCCCTGTGGGTGCCCAGAGTGTCCCTGGGAGTTCCCTGGCTGTCCCCTAGGGGTCTCTGGGGGTGCCCTGGCTGTCCCGTCAGTGTCCCTGGGGGTGCCCTGCCTGTCCCCTTGGTGTCCCTGGGGGTGTCCTGGGTGTCCCTGGAGTGCCCTGGCTGACCCCTAAATGTCCCTGGGGGTGCCCTGGCTGTCCCCTAGGTGTCCCTGGGGATGTCCTGCCTTCCCCTAGGTGTCCCTGGGGGTGCCCTGGCTTTCCCCTCGCTGTCCCTGGGGTGCCCTGGCTGTCCCCTTGGTGGCCCTGGGGGTGCCCTGGCTGTCCCTGGGGTGTCCTGCCTTCCCCTAGGTGTCCCTGGGGGTGCGCTGCCTGTCCCCTAGGTGTCCCTGGGGGTGCCCTGCCTGTCCCCTAGGTGTCGTTGGGGGTGCCCTGGGTGTCCCTGGGGGTGCCCTGCCTGTCCCCTAGGTGTCCCTGGGGGTGCTCTGGGTGTCCCTGGGGTGCCCTGGCTGTCCCCTTGGTGTCCCTGGGGGGGGCCCTGGCTGTGCCCTAGGTGTCCCTGGGGGTGCCCTGCCTGTCCCCTAGGTGTCCCTGGAGGTGCCCTGCCTGTCCCCTAGGTGTCCCTGTGGGTGCCCTGCCTGTCCCCTAGGTGTCGTTGGGGGTGCCCTGAGTGTCCCTGGGGGTGCCCTACCTGTCCCCTAGGTGTCCCTGGGGGTGCCCTGGGTGTCCCTGTGGGGGCCCTGGCTGTGCCCTCGGTGTCCCTGAGGGTGCCCTGGCTGTGCCCTAGGTGTCCCTGGGGGTGCCCTGGCTGTCCCTAGGGTGCCCTGGCTGTGCCCTTGGTGTCCCTGGGGGTGCCCTGGCTGTCCCTAGGGTGCCCTGGCTGTCCCCTAGGTGTCCCTGGGGGTGCCCTGGCAGTCCCTGGAGTGCCCTGGCTGTCCCCTAGGAGTCTCTGGGGGTGCCCTGGCTGTCCCGTCAGTGTCCCTGGGGGTGCCCTGCCTGTCCCCTTGGTGTCCCTGGGGGTGTCCTGGGTGTCCCTGGAGTGCCCTGGCTGACCCCTAAATGTCCCTGGGGGTGCCCTGGCTGTCCCCTAGGTGTCCCTGGGGGTGTCCTGCCTTCCCCTAGGTGTCCCTGGGGGTGCCCTGGCTTTCCCCTCGCTGTCCCTGGGGTGCCCTGGCTGTCCCCTTGGTGGCCCTGGGGGTGCCCTGGGTGTCCCTGGGGGTGCCCTGGAGGTCCCCTAGGTGTCCCTGGGGGTGCCCTGGCTGTCCCTGGGGTGTCTTGCCTTCCTCTAGGTGTCCCTGGGGGTGCCCTGCCTGTCCCCTAGGTGTCCCTGGGGGTGCCCTGCCTGTCCCCTAGGTGTCGTTGGGGGTGCCCTGGGTGTCCCTGGGGGTGCCCTGCCTGTCCCCTACGTGTCCCTGGGGATGCCCTGGGTGTCCCTGGGGTGCCCTGGCTGTCCCATTGGTGTCCCTGGGGGGGGCCCTGGCTGTCCCCTAGGTGTCCCTGGGGGTGCCCTGCCTGTCCCCTAGGTGTCCCTGGGGGTGCCCTGGGTGTCCCTCGGTTGCCCTGGCTGTCCCCTTCGTGTCCCTGGGGGGGGCCCTGGCTGTCCCCTAGGTGTCCCTGTGGGTGCCCTGGCTGTCCCTGGAGTTCCCTGGCTGTCCCCTAGGTGTCCCTGGGGGTGCCCTGGCTGTCCCTGGGGTTCCCTGGCTGTCCCCTAGGTGTCCCTGGGGGTGTCCCTGGGTGTCCCTGTGGGGGCCCTGGCTGTGCCCTCGGTGTCCCTGAGGGTTCCCTGGCTGTCCCCTAGGTGTCCCTGGGGGTGCCCTGGCTGTCCCGAGGGTGCCCTGGCTGTCCCCTAGGTGTCCCTGGGGGTGCCCTGGTGTCCCTCGGGGTGCCCTGGCTGTCCCCTAGGTGTCCCTGGGGATGCCCTGGCAGTCCCTGGAGGGCCCTGGCTGTCCCCTAGGTGTCCCTGGGGGTGCCCTGGCTGTTCTCTAGGTGTCCCTGGGGGTGCCCAGGGTGTCCCTGGGGATGCCCTGGCTGTCCCCTAGGTGTCCCTGGGGGTGCCCTGGGTGTCCCTGGGGGGGCCCTGGCTGTCCTCTAGGTGTCCCTGGGTGTGCCCTCCCTGTCCTTCGGGGTGCCCTGGCTGTCCCCTAAGTGTCCCTGGGGGTGCCCTGGGTGTCCCTGGGGGTGCCCTCGCTGTCCCTGGGGTGCCCTGGCTGTCCCCTAGGTGTCCCTGGGGGTGCCCTGGGTGTCCCTGGGGGCGCCCTGCCTGTCCTCTCGGTGTCCCTGGGGGTGCCCTGGCTGTGCCCTCGGTGTCCCTGGGGGTGCCCTGGCTGTCCCTAGGGTGCCCTGGCTGTCCCCTAGGTGTCCCTGGGTGTGCCCTGGGTGTCCCTGGGCGTGCACAGGGTGTCCCTGGGGTTCCCTGGCTGTCCCCTAGGTGTCCCTGGGGGTGCATTAGGTGTCCCTGGGGGTGCCCAGGGTGTCCCTGGGGTTCCCTGGCTGTCCCCTAGGTGTCCCTGGGGGGGCCCTGGTGTCCCTGGGTTGCCCTGGCTGTCCCCTAGGTGTCCCTGCCTCGCTCGTATCCTCGACTCCGCCTCCGGCGCCATGGTGACTCCCCTCCCTGTCCGGACCATTGTGGCCTCACCCCCTCCCCTGGGGCCATCCGACCCATCCCAGTATAGACCAGTAAGGCACCGAGTGGCCACCATGGACCCCCACACGCCTGCCAGTTCATCCCAGTTCATCCCAGTCCACTCTTCGTCCATCCCAGGTTTCTCTGGTCACCCTCCCAGTGCTCTCAGTCCATCCCAGTCCCGCAGGTGTTGGTGCTTGGGGCTTGATGAGCTGGTGCCTGTCCGCAACGTGGAGCGGCTCAAACGGGACCTCAGGGTGAGGGGGGCGCGGATTTGGGGGGATCCTGGGGGTCCTGAGTTGTCGTGGAGGGGGATTTTGGGTTGTGGGGGGTCTGGGGGGAGTCCTGGGGGCTGCTTTGGGTGCTTTGGGGGGTATTCGGGAGGTTTGGGCGGCCCATTTGAGGCATCAAAGAACCTGAGGAGGGTTTTGATAGCTCCTGGAGGTGGAGGCGGCCGTGGGGGTGAGCTGGCTGTCCCAGGGGGTTCCTGGCTGTCCCTCGATGTCCCTGGGGTGCCCTGGCTGTCACTTAGGTGTCCCTCGGGGTGCCCTGGCTGTCCCTAGGGCGCCCTGGCTGTCCCCTAGGTGTCCCTGGGGTGCCCTGACTGTCCCTAGGTGTCCCTGAGGGTGCCCTGGGTGTCCCTGGGGTGCCCTGGGGGTACCCTGGCTGTCCCTGGAGGTGCCCTGCCTGTCCCTTAGGTGTCCCTGGGGGTGCCCTGGCTGTCCCTAGGGTGCCCTGGCTGTGCCCTCGGTGTCACTGGGGGTGCCCTGGGTGTCCCTGGGGGTGCCCTGGGTGTCCCTGGGGTGCACTGACTGTCCCTAGGTGTCCCTGGGGTGCCCTGGCTGTCACTTAGGTGTCCCTCGGGGTGGCCTGGCTGTCCCTGGAGGTGCCCTGCCTGTCCCTTAGGTGTCCCTGGGGTGCCCTGGCTGTCTCGTCAGTGTCCCTGGGGTGCCCTGGCTGTCTTGTCAGTGTCCCTGGGGGTGCCCTGGCTGTCCCTGGGGGTGCCCTCGCTGTCCCTGGGGTGCCCTGGCTGTCCCCTAGGCGGCCCTGGGGGTGCCCTGTGTGTCCCTGGGGATGCCCTGGCTGTCCCCTAGGTGTCCCTGGGGGTGCCCTGTGTGTCCCTGGGGATTCCCTGTCTGTCCCCTAGGTGTCCCTGGGGGTGCCCTGGCTGTCCCCTCGGTGTCCCTGGGGGTGCCCAGGGTGTCCCTGGGGGTGCCCTGGCTGTCCTTGGGGTGCTCTGGCTGTCCCCTTGGTGTCCCTGGGGGTGCCCTGGCTGTCCCCTAGCTGTCCCTGGGGTGCCATGGCTGTCCCCTAGCTGTCCTTGGGGGGGCCCTGGCTGTCCCCTAGGTGTCCCTGGGGGTGCCATGCCTGTCCCCTAGGTGTCCCTGGGGGTGCCCTGCCTGTCCCCTAGCTGTCCTTGGGGGCGCCCTGGCTGTGCCCTAGGTGTCCCTGGGGGTGCTCTGCGTGTCCCCTCGGTGTCCCTGGGGGTGCCCTGGCTGTCCCCTAGGTGTCCCTGGGGGTGCCCTGGTGTCCCTCGGGGTGCCCTGGCTGTCCCCTAGGGGTCTCTGGGGGTGCCCTGCCTGTCGCCTAGGTGTCCCTGGGGGTGCCCTGGGTGTCCCTGGGGGTGCCCTGGCTGTCCCTTATGTGTCCCTGGGGGTGCCCAGGGTGTCCCTGGGGTGCCCTGGCTGTCCCCTACGTGTCCTTGGGGGTGCCCAGGGTGTCCCTAGGGGTGCCTTTGCTGTCCCGTAGGTGTCCCTGGGGGTGCCCTGGGTGTCCCTGGGGTGCCCTGGCTGTCCCCTAGGTGTCCCTGGGGGTGCCCTGGGTGTCCCTGGGGGTGCACAGGGTGTCACTGGGGTTCCCTGGCTGTCCCGTTCGTGTCCCTGGGGTTCCCTGGAGGTCCCCTAGGTGTCCCTGGGGGTTCCCTGGGTGTCCCTGGAGTGCCCTGGCTGTCCCCTAGGTGTCCCTGGGGGTGTCCTGACTTCCCCTAGGTGTCCCTGGGGGTGCCCTGGCTGTCCCTGGGGTGCCCTGGCTGTCCCCTTTTAGGCCCTGGGGGTGCCCTGGGTGTCCCTAGGGGTGCCCTGGAGGTCCCCTAGGTGTCCCTGGGGGTGCCCTGGCTGTCCCTGGGGTGCCCTGGCTGTCCCCAAGGTGTCCCTGGGGATGCCCTGCCTGTCCTCTCGGTGTCCCTGGGGGTGCCCTGGCTGTGCCCTCGGTGTCCCTGGGGGTGCCTTGGCTGTCCATGGGGTGCCCTGTCTGTCCCCAAGGTGTCCCTGGGGGTGCCCTGCCTGTCCTCTCGGTGTCCCTGGGGTTCCCTGGCTGTCCCCTAGGTGTCCCTGGGTGTGCCCTGGCCGTCCCTGGGGGTGCCCTGGCTGTCCCGTAGGTGTCCCTGGGGGTGCCCTGGGTGTCCCTGGGGGTGCACAGGGTGTCACTGGGATTCCCTGGCTGTCCCGTAGGTGTCCCTGGGGGTGCCCTGGGTGTCCCTGGGGGTGCACAGGGTGTCACTGGGGTTCCCTGGCTGTCCTGTAGGTGTCCCTGGGGGTGCCCTGGGTGTCCCTGGGGGTGCACAGGGTGTCCCTGGGGGTGCCCTGGCTGTCCCCTAGGTGTCCCTGGGGGTGCCCTGGCTGTCCCCTAGGTGTCCCTGGGGGTGTCCTGCCTTCCCCTCGGTGTCCCTGGGGGTGCCCTGGGTGTCCCTTGGGGGGCCCTGGCTGTTCCCTAGGTGTCCCTGCTGGTGCCCTCGCTATCCCTGGGGTGCCCTAGCTGTCCCCTTGGTGGCCCTGGGGGTGCCCTGGGTGTCCCTAGGGGTGCCCTGGAGGTCCCCTAGGTGTCCCTGGGAGTGCCCTGGCTGTCCCTGGGGTGCCCTGGCTGTCCCCAAGGTGTCCCTGGGGGTGCCCTGCCTGTCCTCTCGGTGTCCCTGGGGGTGCCCTGGCTGTGCCCTCGGTGTCCCTGGGGGTGCCCTGGCTGTCCCTGGGGTGCCCTGTCTGTCCCCAAGGTGTCCCTGGGGGTGCCCTGCCTGTCTTCTCGGTGTCCCTGGGGTTCCCTGGCTGTCCCCTAGGTGTCCCTGGGTGTGCCCTGGCCGTCCCTGGGGGTGCCCTGGCTGTCCCGTAGGTGTCCCTGGGGGTGCCCTGGGTGTCCCTGGGGGTGCACAGGGTGTCACTGGGGTTCCCTGGCTGTCCCGTAGGTGTATCTGGGGGTGCCGTGGGTGTCCCTGGAGTGCCCTGGCTGTCCCATAAACTTCCCTGGGGGGGCCCTGGCTGTCCTCTAGGTGTCCCAGGGGGTGCCCTTCCTGTCCCTCGGGGTGCCCTGGCTGTCCCCTAGGTGTCCCTGGGGGTGCCCTGGGTGTCCCTGGGGTGCCCTGGCTGTCCCCTAGGTGTCCCTGGGGGGGCCCTGGGTGTCCCTGGGGTGCCCTGGCTGTCCCCTTGGTGGCCCTGGGGGTGCCCTGGGTGTCCCTGGCGGGGCCCTGGCTGTCCCCTAGTTGTCCCTGGGGGTGCCCTGGCTGTCCCTGGGGGTGCCCTCGCTATCCCTGGTGTGCCCTGGCTGTCCCCTTGGTGGCCCTGGGGGTGCCCTGGGTGTCCCTGGCGGTGCCCTGGAGGTCCCCTAGGTGTCCCTGGGGGTGCCCTGGCTGTCCCTGGGGTGCCCTGGCTGTCCCCAAGGTGTCCCTGGGGGTGCCCTGCCTGTCCTCTCGGTGTCCGTGGGGGTGCCCTGGCTGTGCCCTCGGTGTCCCTGGGGGTGCCCTGCCTGTCCCCTAGGTGTCCCTGGGGGTGCCCTGGGTGTCCCTGGGGGTGCCCTGGGTGTCCCTGGGGTGCACTGACTGTCCCTAGGTGTCCCTGGGGTGCCCTGGCTGTCACTTAGGTGTCCCTCGGGGTGGCCTGGCTGTCCCTGGAGGTGCCCTGCCTGTCCCTTAGGTGTCCCTGGGGTGCCCTGGCTGTCTCGTCAGTGTCCCTGGGGTGCCCTGGCTGTCTTGTCAGTGTCCCTGGGGGTGCCCTGGCTGTCCCTGGGGGTGCCCTCGCTGTCCCTGGGGTGCCCTGGCTGTCCCCTAGGCGGCCCTGGGGGTGCCCTGTGTGTCCCTGGGGATGCCCTGGCTGTCCCCTAGGTGTCCCTGGGGGTGCCCTGTGTGTCCCTGGGGATGCCCTGTCTGTCCCCTAGGTGTCCCTGGGGGTGCCCTGGCTGTCCCCTCGGTGTCCCTGGGGGTGCCCAGGGTGTCCCTGGGGGTGCCCTGGCTGTCCTTGGGGTGCTCTGGCTGTCCCCTTGGTGTCCCTGGGGGTGCCCTGGCTGTCCCCTAGCTGTCCCTGGGGTGCCATGGCTGTCCCCTAGCTGTCCTTGGGGGGGCCCTGGCTGTCCCCTAGGTGTCCCTGGGGGTGCCATGCCTGTCCCCTAGGTGTCCCTGGGGGTGCCCTGCCTGTCCCCTAGCTGTCCTTGGGGGCGCCCTGGCTGTGCCCTAGGTGTCCCTGGGGGTGCTCTGCGTGTCCCCTCGGTGTCCCTGGGGGTGCCCTGGCTGTCCCCTAGGTGTCCCTGGGGGTGCCCTGGTGTCCCTCGGGGTGCCCTGGCTGTCCCCTAGGGGTCTCTGGGGGTGCCCTGCCTGTCCCCTAGGTGTCCCTGGGGGTGCCCTGGGTGTCCCTGGGGGTGCCCTGGCTGTCCCTTATGTGTCCCTGGGGGTGCCCAGGGTGTCCCTGGGGTGCCCTGGCTGTCCCCTACGTGTCCTTGGGGGTGCCCAGGGTGTCCCTAGGGGTGCCTTTGCTGTCCCGTAGGTGTCCCTGGGGGTGCCCTGGGTGTCCCTGGGGTGCCCTGGCTGTCCCCTAGGTGTCCCTGGGGGTGCCCTGGGTGTCCCTGGGGGTGCACAGGGTGTCACTGGGGTTCCCTGGCTGTCCCGTTCGTGTCCCTGGGGTTCCCTGGAGGTCCCCTAGGTGTCCCTGGGGGTTCCCTGGGTGTCCCTGGAGTGCCCTGGCTGTCCCCTAGGTGTCCCTGGGGGTGTCCTGACTTCCCCTAGGTGTCCCTGGGGGTGCCCTGGCTGTCCCTGGGGTGCCCTGGCTGTCCCCTTTTAGGCCCTGGGGGTGCCCTGGGTGTCCCTAGGGGTGCCCTGGAGGTCCCCTAGGTGTCCCTGGGGGTGCCCTGGCTGTCCCTGGGGTGCCCTGGCTGTCCCCAAGGTGTCCCTGGGGATGCCCTGCCTGTCCTCTCGGTGTCCCTGGGGGTGCCCTGGCTGTGCCCTCGGTGTCCCTGGGGGTGCCTTGGCTGTCCATGGGGTGCCCTGTCTGTCCCCAAGGTGTCCCTGGGGGTGCCCTGCCTGTCCTCTCGGTGTCCCTGGGGTTCCCTGGCTGTCCCCTAGGTGTCCCTGGGTGTGCCCTGGCCGTCCCTGGGGGTGCCCTGGCTGTCCCGTAGGTGTCCCTGGGGGTGCCCTGGGTGTCCCTGGGGGTGCACAGGGTGTCACTGGGATTCCCTGGCTGTCCCGTAGGTGTCCCTGGGGGTGCCCTGGGTGTCCCTGGGGGTGCACAGGGTGTCACTGGGGTTCCCTGGCTGTCCTGTAGGTGTCCCTGGGGGTGCCCTGGGTGTCCCTGGGGGTGCACAGGGTGTCCCTGGGGGTGCCCTGGCTGTCCCCTAGGTGTCCCTGGGGGTGCCCTGGCTGTCCCCTAGGTGTCCCTGGGGGTGTCCTGCCTTCCCCTCGGTGTCCCTGGGGGTGCCCTGGGTGTCCCTTGGGGGGCCCTGGCTGTTCCCTAGGTGTCCCTGCTGGTGCCCTCGCTATCCCTGGGGTGCCCTAGCTGTCCCCTTGGTGGCCCTGGGGGTGCCCTGGGTGTCCCTAGGGGTGCCCTGGAGGTCCCCTAGGTGTCCCTGGGAGTGCCCTGGCTGTCCCTGGGGTGCCCTGGCTGTCCCCAAGGTGTCCCTGGGGGTGCCCTGCCTGTCCTCTCGGTGTCCCTGGGGGTGCCCTGGCTGTGCCCTCGGTGTCCCTGGGGGTGCCCTGGCTGTCCCTGGGGTGCCCTGTCTGTCCCCAAGGTGTCCCTGGGGGTGCCCTGCCTGTCTTCTCGGTGTCCCTGGGGTTCCCTGGCTGTCCCCTAGGTGTCCCTGGGTGTGCCCTGGCCGTCCCTGGGGGTGCCCTGGCTGTCCCGTAGGTGTCCCTGGGGGTGCCCTGGGTGTCCCTGGGGGTGCACAGGGTGTCACTGGGGTTCCCTGGCTGTCCCGTAGGTGTATCTGGGGGTGCCGTGGGTGTCCCCGGAGTGCCCTGGCTGTCCCATAAACTTCCCTGGGGGGGCCCTGGCTGTCCTCTAGGTGTCCCAGGGGGTGCCCTTCCTGTCCCTCGGGGTGCCCTGGCTGTCCCCTAGGTGTCCCTGGGGGTGCCCTGGGTGTCCCTGGGGTGCCCTGGCTGTCCCCTAGGTGTCCCTGGGGGGGGCCCTGGGTGTCCCTGGGGTGCCCTGGCTGTCCCCTTGGTGGCCCTGGGGGTGCCCTGGGTGTCCCTGGCGGGGCCCTGGCTGTCCCCTAGTTGTCCCTGGGGGTGCCCTGGCTGTCCCTGGGGGTGCCCTCGCTATCCCTGGTGTGCCCTGGCTGTCCCCTTGGTGGCCCTGGGGGTGCCCTGGGTGTCCCTGGCGGTGCCCTGGAGGTCCCCTAGGTGTCCCTGGGGGTGCCCTGGCTGTCCCTGGGGTGCCCTGGCTGTCCCCAAGGTGTCCCTGGGGGTGCCCTGCCTGTCCTCTCGGTGTCCGTGGGGGTGCCCTGGCTGTGCCCTCGGTGTCCCTGGGGGTGCCCTGGCTGTCCCCTAGGTGTCCCTTGGTGTGCCCGGGGTGTCCCTGGGGGTGCACAGGCTGTCCCTGGGGTTCCCTGGCTGTCCCCTAGGTGTCCCTTGGGGTGCCCTGGCTGTCCCCTAGGTGTCCCTGGGGGTGCCCTGGCTGTCCCTAGGGTGCCCTGGGGGTGCCCTAGGTGTCCCTGGGGGTGCCCTGGCTGTCCCTGGGGGTGCCCTGGCTGTCTCTTAGGTGTCCCTGGGGGTGCCCTGGCTGTCCTCTAGGTATCCCTGGGGGTGCCCAGGCTGTCCGTGGAGTGCCCTGACTGTCCCCTAGGTGTCCCTGGGGGGGGCCCTGGCTGTCCCTAGGGTGCCCTGGGGGTGCCCTAGGTGTCCCTGGGGGTGCCCTGGCTGTCCCTGGAGTGCCCTGGCTGTCCCCTCGGTGTCCCTGGGGGTGCCCTGACTGGCCCTGGGGTGCCCAGGGGGTGCCCTGGCTGTCCCCAAGGTGTCCCTGGGGTTGCCTTCCCTGTCCCCTAGGTGTCCCTGAGGTGCCCTGGCTGTCCCCTCGGTGTCCCTGGGGGTGCCAAGGGTGTCCCTGGGAGTGCCCTGGCTGTCCTCTAGGTGTCCCTGGGGGTGCCCAGGGTGTCCCTGGGGGTGCCCTGGCTGTCCTTGGGGTGCTCTGGCTGTCCCCTTGGTGTCCCTGGGGGTGCCCTGGTTGTCTCTGGGGTGCCCTGGCTGTCCGCTTGGTGTCCCTGGGGGTGCCCTGGGTGTCCCTGGGGTGCCCTGGCTGTCCCCTACGTGTCCTTGGGGGTGCCCTGGCTGTCCCCTAGGTGTCCCTGGGGGTGCCCTGGTTGTCTCTGGGGTGCCCTGGCTGTCCGCTTGGTGTCCCTGGGGGTGCCCTGGGTGTCCCTGGGGTGCCCTGGCTGTCCTTGGGGTGCTCTGGCTGTCCCCTTGGTGTCCCTGGGGGTGCCCTGGCTGTCCCCTAGCTGTCCCTGAGGTGCCCTGGCTGTCCCTTAGGTGTCCCTGGGGGTGCCCAGGGTGTCCCTGGGGGTGCCCTGCCTGTCCATTAGGTGTCCTTGGGGGTGCCCTGGCTGGCCCCTAGGTGTCCCTGGGGGTGCCCTGGTTGTCTCTGGGGTGCCCTGGCTGTCCGCTTGGTGTCCCTGGGGGTGCCCTGGGTGTCCCTGGGGTGCCCTGGCTGTCCCCACGGTGTCCCTGTGGGTGCCCAGGGTGTCCCTGCGAGTTCCCTGGCTGTCCCCTAAATGCACCTGGGGATGCCTTGGGTGTCCCTACAGTGCCCTGGCTGTCCCCTAAATATCCCTGGGGGTGCCCTGGCTGTCCCCTAGGTGTCCATGGGGGTGCCCTGGGTGTCCCTGGGGTTCCCTGGCTGTCCCCTAGGTGTCCCTGGGGGGGCCCTGGGTGTCCCTGGGGGTGCCCAGGGTGTCCCTGGGGTTCCCTGGCTGTCCCGTAGGTGTCCCTGGGGGTGCCCTGGATGTCCCTGGGGGTGCACAGGGTGTCACTGGGGTTCCCTGGCTTCCCCGTACCATTCCCTGGGGTTCCCTGGAGGTCCCCTAGGTATGCCTGGGGGTGCCCTGGGTGTCCCTGGGGTGCCCTGGCTGTCCCCTAAATGTCCCTGGGGGTGCCCTGCGTGTCCCCTAGGTGTCCTTGGGGGTGCCCTGGCTGTCCCCAGGGTGCCCAGGCTGTCCCCTAGGTGTCCCTGGGGGTGCCCTGGGTGTGCCTAGGGTGCCCTGGCTGTCCCCCAAGTGTCCCTGGGCGTGCCCTGGGTGTCCCTGGGGGGGCCCTGGCTGTCCCCTAGGGGTCTCTGGGGGTGCCCTGCCTGTCCCCTTGGTGTCCCTGGAGGTGCCCTGGCTGTGCCCTCGGTGTCCCTGAGGGTGCTCTGGCTGTCCCTAGGGTGCCCTGGCTGTGCCCTAGGTGTCCCTGGGGTGCCCTGGCTGTCCCGTCAGTGTCCCTGGGGGTGCCCTGGCTGTCCCTGGAGTGCCCTGGCTGTCCCCTAGGTGTCCCTGGGTGTGCCCAGGGTGTCCCTGGGGCGCCCTGGCTGTCCCCTACGTGTCCCTGGGGGTGCCCAGGGTGTCCCTGGGGGTGCCCTTGCTGTCCCGTAGGTGTCCCTGGGGGTGCCCAGGGTGTCCCTGGGGGTGCCCTTGCTGTCCCCTATGTGTCCCTGGGGGGGCCCTGGCTAACCTTGGGGTGCTCTGTCTGTCCCCTTGGTGTCCCTGGGGGTGCCCTGGGTGTCCCTGGGGTGCCCTGGGGGTGCCCTGCCTGTCCTCTAGGTGTCCCTGGGGGTGCCCAGGCTGTCCCCTCGGTGTCCCTGGGGGTGCCCTGCCTGTCCCCTTGGTGACCCTGGGGTGCCTTGCCTATCCCCTAGGTGTCCCTGAGGGTGCTCTGCCTGTCTCTATGTTGCCCTGGCTGTCCTCTACGTGTCCCTGGGGGTGCCCTGGGTGTCCCTGGGCTTCCCTGGCTGTCCCCTAGGTGTCCCTGGGGGTGCCCTGGGTGTCCCTGGGGGTGCACAGGGTGTCACTGGGGTTCCCTGGCTGTCCCGTTCGTGTCCCTGGGGTTCCCTGGAGGTCCCCTAGGTGTCCCTGGGGGTTCCCTGGGTGTCCCTGGAGTGCCCTGGCTGTCCCCTAAATGTCCCTGGGGGTGCCCTGGCTGTCCCCTAGGTGTCCCTGGGGGTGTCCTGACTTCCCCTAGGTGTCCCTGGGGGTGCCCTGGCTTTCCCCTTGGTGTCCTTGGGGGTGCCCTGGCTGTCTTTAGGGTGTCCTGGCTGTCCCATAGGTGTCCCTGGGGGTGCCCTGCGTGTCCCTGGGGTGCCCTGGCTGTCCCCTAGGGGTCTCTGGGGGTGCCCGGACTGTCCCGTCATTGTCCCTGGGGGTGCCCTGCCTGTCTCCTAGGTGTCCCTGGGGTTGCCCTGCCTGTCCCCTAGGTGTCGTTGGGGGTGCCCTGGGTGTCCCCTGGGGGTGCCCTGCCTGTCCCCTAGGTGTCCCTGGGGGTGCCCTGGGCGTCCCTGGGGTGCCCTGGCTGTCCCCTTCGTGTCCCTGGGGGTGCCCTGGGTGTCCCTGGGGTGCCCTGGCTGTCCCCAAGGTGTCCCTGTGGGTGCCCAGAGTATCCCTGGGATTCCCTGGCTGTCCCGTAGGTGTCCCTGGGGGTGCCCTGGGTGTCCCTGGGGGTGCACAGGGTGTCCCTGGGGTTCCCTGGCTGTCCCGTAGGTGTCCCTGGGGGTGCCCTGGGTGTCCCTGGGGGTGCACAGGGTGTCCCCTGGGGGTGCCCTGGCTGTCCCCTAGGTGTCCCTGGGGGTGCCCTGGCTGTCCCCTAGGTGTCCCTGGGGGTGTCCTGCCTTCCCCTCGGTGTCCCTGGGGGTGCCCTGGGTGTCCCTGGGGGGGCCCTGGCTGTTCCCTAGGTGTCCCTCGGGGTGCCCTCGCTATCCCTGGGGTGCCCTGGCTGTCCCCTTGGTGGCCCTGGGGGTGCCCTGGGTGTCCCTAGGGGTGCCCTGGAGGTCCCCTAGGTGTCCCTGGGGGTGCCCTGGCTGTCCCTGGGGTGCCCTGGCTGTCCCCAAGGTGTCCCTGGGGGTGCCCTGCCTGTCCTCTCGGTGTCCCTGGGGGTGCCCTGGCTGTGCCCTCGGTGTCCCTGGGGGTGCCCTTGCTGTCCCTGGGGTGCCCTGTCTGTCCCCAAGGTGTCCCTGGGGGTGCCCTGCCTGTCCTCTCGGTGTCCCTGGGGTTCCCTGGCTGTCCCTGGAGTGCCCTGGCTGTCCCCTCGGTGTCCCTGGGGGTGCCCTGACTGGCCCTGGGGTGCCCAGGGGGTGCCCTGGCTGTCCCCAAGGTGTCCCTGGGGGTGCCTTCCCTGTCCCCTAGGTGTCCCTGGGGTGCCCTGGCTGTCCCCTCGGTGTCCCTGGGGGTGCCAAGGGTGTCCCTGGGAGTGCCCTGGCTGTCCCCTAGGTGTCCCTGGGGGTGCCCAGGGTGTCCCTGGGGGTGCCCTTGCTGTCCTGTAGGTGTCCCTGAGGGTGCCATGGGTGTCCCTGGGGGTGCCCTGGCTGTCCCCTAGCTGTCCCTGGGGTGCCATGGCTGTCCTCTACGTGTCCCTGGGGGTGCCCTGGCTGTCCCCTCGGTGTCCGTGGGGGTGCCCTGCCTGTCCCCTAGCTATCCTTGGGGGGCCCTGGCTGTGCCCTAGGCGTCCCTGGGGGTGCTCTGCGTGTCCCCTCGGTGTCCCTGGGGGTGCCCTGGCTGTCCCCTAGGTGTCCCTGGGGGTGGCCTGGTGTCCCTCGGGGTGCCCTGGCTGTCCCCTCGGGGTCTCTGGGGGTGCCCTGCCTGTCCCCTAGGTGTCCCTGGGGGTGCCCTGGGTGTCCCTGGGGGTGCCCTGGCTGTCCCTTAGGTGTCCCTGGGGGTGCCCAGGGTGTCCCTGGGGTGCCCTGGCTGTCCCCTACGTGTCCTTGGGGGTGCCCAGGGTGTCCCTGGGGGTGCCTTTGCTGTCCCGTAGGTGTCCCTGGGGGTGCCCTGGGTGTCCCTGGGGTGCCCTGGCTGTCCCCTAGGTGTCCCTGGGTGTGACCTGGCTCTCCCCTTGGTGTCCCTGGGGTGCCCTGGCTGTCCCCTAGGTGTCCCTGGGGGTGCCCTGGCTGTCCCCTCGGTGTCCCTGGGGGTGCCCTGCCTGTCCATTAGGTGTCCTTGGGGGTGCCCTGGCTGTCCCCTAGGTGTCCCTGGGGGTGCCCTGGTTGTCTCTGGGGTGCCCTGGCTGTCCGCTTGGTGTCCCTGGGGGTGCCCTGGGTGTCCCTGAGGGTGCCCTGGCTGTCCCCACGGTGTCCCTGTGGGTGCCCAGGATGTCCCTGCGAGTTCCCTGGCTGTCCCCTAAATGCACCTGGGGATGCCCTGGGTGTCCCTACAGTGCCCGGGCTGTCCCCTAAATATCCCTGGGGGTGCCCTGGCTGTCCCCTAGGTGTCCATGGGGGTGCCCTGGGTGTCCCTGGGGTTCCCTGGCTGTCCCCTAGGTGTCCCTGGGGGGGCCCTGGGTGTCCCTGGGGGTGCCCAGGGTGTCCCTGGGGTTCCCTGGCTGTCCCGTAGGTGTCCCTGCGGGTTCCCTGGATGTCCCTGGGGGTGCACAGGGTGTCACTGGGGTTCCCTGGCTTCCCCGTACCATTCCCTGGGGTTCCCTGGAGGTCCCCTAGGTATCCCTGGGGGTGCCCTGGGTGTCCCTGGGGTGCCCTGGCTGTCCCCTAAATGTCCCTGGGGGTGCCCTGGCTGTACCCTCGGTGTCTCTGGAGGTGCCCTGGCTGTCTCTAGGGTGCCCTGGCTGTCCCCTAGGTGTCCCTGGGGGTGCCCTGCGTGTCCCCTAGGTGTCCTTGGGGGTGCCCTGGCTGTCCCCAGGGTGCCCAGGCTGTCCCCTAGGTGTCCCTGGGGGTGCCCTGGGTGTGCCTAGGGTGCCCTGGCTGTCCCCCAAGTGTCCCTGGGCGTGCCCTGGGTGTCCCTGGGGGGGCCCTGGCTGTCCCCTAGGGGTCTCTGGGGGTGCCCTGCCTGTCCCCTTGGTGTCCCTGGAGGTGCCCTGGCTGTGCCCTCGGTGTCCCTGAGGGTGCTCTGGCTGTCCCTAGGGTGCCCTGGCTGTGCCCTAGGTGTCCCTGGGGTGCCCTGGCTGTCCCCGTCAGTGTCCCTGGGGGTGCCCTGGCTGTCCCTGGAGTGCCCTGGCTGTCCCCTAGGTGTCCCTGGGGGTGCCCAGGGTGTCCCTGGGGCGCCCTGGCTGTCCCCTACGTGTCCCTGGGGGTGCCCAGGGTGTCCCTGGTGTGCCCTTGCTGTCCCGTAGGTGTCCCTGGGGGTGCCCAGGGTGTCTCTAGGGGTGCCCTTGCTGTCCCCTTGGTGTCCCTGGGGGTGCCCTGGATGTCCCTGGGGTGCCCTGGGGGTGCCCTGCCTGTCCTCTAGGTGTCTCTGGGGGTCCCCTGGCTGTCCCCTCGGTGTCCCTGGGGGTGCCCTGCCTGTCCCCCTTGGTGACCCTGGGGTGCCTTGCCTATCCCCTAGGTGTCCCTGGGGGTGCTCTGCCTGTCTCTATGTTGCCCTGGCTGTCCTCTAGGTGTCCCTGGGGGTGCCCTGGGTGTCCCTGGGGTTCCCTGGCTGTCCCCTAGGTGTCCCTGGGGGTGCCCTGGGTGTCCCTGGGGGTGCACAGGGTGTCACTGGAGTTCCCTGGCTGTCCCGTTCGTGTCCCTGGGGTTCCTTGGAGGTCCCCTAGGTGTCCCTGGGGGTTCCCTGGGTGTCCCTGGAGTGCCCTGGCTGTCCCCTAAATGTCTCTGGGGGTGCCCTGGCTGTCCCCTAGGTGTCCCTGGGGGTGTCCTGACTTCCCCTAGGTGTCCCTGGGGGTGCCCTGGCTTTCCCCTTGGTGTCCTTGGGGGTGCCCTGGCTATCTTTAGGGTGTCCTGGCTGTCCCATAGGTGTCCCTGGGGGTGCCCTGCGTGTCCCCTGGGGTGCCCTGGCTGTCCCGTAGGGGTCTCTGGGGGTGCCCGGACTGTCCCGTCATTGTCCCTGGGGGTGCCCTGCCTGTCCCCTAGGTGTCCCTGGGGTTGCCGTGCCTGTCCCCTAGGTGTCGTTGGGGGTGCCCTGGGTGTCCCTGGGGGTGCCCTGCCTGTCCCCTAGGTGTCCCTGGGGGTGCCCTGGGAGTCCCTTGGGTGCCCTGGCTGTCCCCTTCGTGTCCCTGGGGGTGCCCTGGGTGTCCCTGGGGTGCCCTGACTGTCCCCAAGGTGTCCCTGTGGGTGCCCAGAGTATCCCTGGGGGTGTCCTGCCTGTCTCCTAGGTGTCCCTGGGGGTGCCCTGCCTGTCTCCTAGGTGTCCCTGGGGGTCCCCTGGTTGTCCCTGGGGGTGCCCTGGGTGTCCCTGGAGTGCCCTGGCTGTCCCCGAAATGTCCCTGGGGGTGCCCTGGCTGTCCCCTAGGTGTCCCTGGGGGTGTCCTGCCTTCCCCTAGGTGTCCCTGGGGGTGCCCTGGGTGTCCCTGGGGTTCCCTGGCTGTCCCCTAGGTGTCCCTGGGGGTGCCCTGGGTGTCCCTGGAGTGCCCTGGCTGTCCCCTAAATGTCCCTGGGGGTGCCCTGGCTGGCCCCAGGGTGTCCCTGGGGGTGTCCTGGCTTTCCCCTCGGTGTCCCTGGGGGTGCCCTGGCTGTCCCCTAGGTGTCCCTGGGGGTGCCCTGCCTGTCCCTGGGGGTGCCCTGGCTGTCCCCTAGGTGTCCCTGGGGGGGCCCTGGCTGTCCCCTAGGTGTCCCTGGGGGGGCCCTGGCTGTCCCCTAGGTGTTCCTGGGGGTGCCCTGGCTGTCCCTAGGGTGCCCTGGCTGTCCCCTACGTGTCCCTGGGGGTGCCCTGGGTGTCCCTGGGGTGCCCTGGCTGTCCCCAAGGTGTCCCTGTGGGTGCCCAGAGTGTCCCTGGGAGTGCCCTGCCTGTCCCCTAGGTGTCCCTGGGGGTGGCCTGGCTGTCCCGTCAGTGTCCCTGGGGGTGCCCTGCCTATCCCCTTGGTGTCCCTGGGGGTGTCCTGGGTGTCCCTTGAGTGCCCTGGCTGACCCCTAAATGTCCCTGGGGGTGCCCTGGCTGTCCCCTAGGTGTCCCTGGGGGTGTCCTGCCTTCCCCTAGGTGTCCCTGGGGGTGCCCTGGGTGTCCCTGGGGTGCCCTGGCTGTCCCCAAGGTGTCCCTGTGGGTGCCCAGAGTGTCCCTGCGAGTGCCCTGGCTGTCCCCTAGGGGTCTCTGGGGTTGCCCTGGCTGTCCCGTCAGTGTCCCTGGGGATGCCCTGCCTGTCCCCTAGGTGTCCCTGGGGGTGCCCTGGCTGTCCCTGGAGTGCCCTGGCTGTCCCCTAGGTGTCCCTGGGGGTGCCCTGGCTGTCCACTAGGTGTCCCTGGGGGTCCCCTGGGTGTCCCTGGGGGTGCTCTGGGTGTCCCTGGAGTGCCCTGGCTGTCCCCTAAATGTCCCTGGGGGTGCCTTGGCTGTCTCCTCGGTGTCCCTGGGGGTGTCCTAACTGTCCCCTAGGTGTCCCTGGGGGTGCCCTGCCTGTCCCTGGGGGTGCCCTGGGGGTGCCCTTGCTGTCCCTGGGGGGGCCCTGGCTGTCCCCTAGGTGTCCCTGGGGGTGCCCTTCCTGTCCCCTAGGTGTCCCTGGGGGTGCCCTAGGTGTCCCTGGGGGTGCCCTGGGTGTCCCTGGGGTGCCTTGGCTGTCCCCAAGGTGTCCGTGTGGGTGCCCAGAGTGTCCCTGGGAGTGCCCTGGCTGTCCCCTAGGGGTCTCTGTGGGTGCCCTGGCTGTCCCGTCAGTGTCCCTGGGGGTGCCCTGCCTGTCCCCTTGGTGTCCCTGGGGGTGTCCTGGGTGTCCCTGGAGTGCCCTGGCTGACACCTAAATGTCCCTGGGGGTGCCCTGGCTGTCCCCTAGGTGTCCCTGGGGGTGTCCTGGTTGTCCCCTAGGTGTCCCTGGGGGTGCCGTGGGTGTCCCTGGGGTGCCCTGGCTGTCCCCAAGGTGTCCCTGTGGGTGCCCAGAGTGTCCCTGCGAGTGCCCTGGCTGTCCCCTAGGTGTCCCTGGGGGTGCATTAGGTGTCCCTGGGGGTGCCCTGCCTGTCCCCTTGATGTCCCTGGGGGTGTCCTGGGTGTCCCTGGAGTGCCCTGGCTGACCCCTAAATGTCCTGGGGTGCCCTGGCTGTCCCCTAGGTGTCCCTGGGGGTGTCCTGCCTTCCCTAGGTGTCCCTGGGGGTGCCCTAGGTGTCCCTGGGGGTGCCCTCGCTATCCCTGGGGTGTCCTGGCTTTCCCCTAGGTGTCCCTGGGGTGCCCAGGGTGTCCCTGGGGGTGCCCTTGCTGTCCCGTAGGTGTCTCTGGGGGTGCCCTGGGTGTCCCTGGGGTGCCCTGGCTGTCCCCTAGGTGTCCATGGGGGTGCCCTGGCTGTCCCCTTGGTGTCCCTGGGGTGCCCTGGCTGTCCCTAGGGTGCCTGGCTGTCCCCTAGGTGTCCCTGGGGGTGCCCTGCGTGTCCCTTAGGTGTCCTTGGGGGTGCCCTGGCTGTCCCCAGGGTGCCCTGGCTGTGCCCTCGGTGTTCCTGGGGGTGCCCTGGTGTCCCTGTGGGTGCCCTGGCTGTCCCCTAGGTGTCCCTGGGGGTGCCCTGGCTGTCCCTGGAGTGCCCTGGCTGTCCCCTAGGTGTCCCTGGGGGGGCCCTGGCTGTCCCCTAGGTGTCCCAGGGGGTGCCCTGCCTGTCCCCTAGGTGTCCATGGGGGTGCCATGAGTGTCCCTGGAGTGCCCTGGCTGTCCCCTAAATGTCCCTGGGGTGCCGTGGCTGTCCCCCTAGGTGTCCCTGGGGGTGTCCTGCCTTCCCTCGGTGTCCCTGGGGGTGCCCTGCTGTCCCTAGGGTGCCCTGGCTGTCCCCTAGGTGTCCCTGGGGGTGCCCTTCCTGTCCCCTAGGTGTCCCTGGGGGTGCCCTGGTAGTCCCCGAGGTGTCCCTGGGGGGTCCCTGGGGTGCCCTGGGTGTCCCTGGAGTGCCCTGGCTGTCCCCTAAATGTCCCTGGGGGTGCCTTGGCTGTCCCCTAGGTGTCCCTGGGGGTGTCCTGGCTGTCCCCTAGGTGTCCCTGGGGTGCCCTGCCTGTCCCTGGGAGTGCCCTGGCTGTCCCCTAGGTGTCCCTGGGGGGGCCCTGGCTGTCCCCTAGGTGTCCCTGGGGGTGCCCTGGCTGTCCCTAGGGTGCCCTGGCTGTCCCCTAGGTGTCCCTGGGGGTGCCCTGGGTGTCCCTGGGGTGCCCTGGCTGTCCCCAAGGTGTCCGTGTTGGTGCCCAGAGTGTCCCTGGGAGTGCCCTGGCTGTCCCCTAGGGGTCTCTGGGGGTGCCCTGGCTGTCCCGTCAGTGTCCGTGGGGTGCCCTGCCTGTCCCCTAGGTGTCCCTGGGGGTGCCCTGGGTGTCCCTGGGGTGCCCTGGCTGTCCCCAAGGTGTCCCTGTGGGTGCCCAGAGTGTCCCTGCGAGTGCCCTGGCTGTCCCCTAGGTGTCCCTGGGGGTGCCCTAGGTATCCCTGGGGGTGCCCTGCCTGTCCCCTCGGTGTCCCTGGGTGTGTCCTGGGTGTCCCTGGAGTGCCCTGGCTGACCCCTAAATGTCCCTGGGGGTGCCCTGGCTGTCCCCTAGGTGTCCCTGGGGTTGTCCTGCCTTCCCCTAGGTGTTCCTGGGGGTGCCCTAGGTGTCCCTGGGGGTGCCCTGGTTGTCCCTGTGCAGCCCTGGCTGTCCCCAAGGTGTCCCTGTGGGTGCCCAGAGTGTCCCTGGGAGTGCCCTGACTGTCCCCTAGGGGTCTCTGGGGGTGCCCTGGCTGTCCCCTAGGTGTCCCTGGGGGGGCCCTGGCTGTCCCGTAGGTGTCCCTGGGGGTGCCCTGGCTGTCCCTAGGGTGCCCTGCCTGTCCCCTAGGTGTCCCTGGGGGTGCCCTGGGTGTCCCTGGGGTGCCCTGGCTGTCCCAAGGTGTCCCTGTGGGTGCCCAGAGTGTCCCTGGGAGTGCCCTTGCTGTCCCCTAGGGGTCTCTGGGGGTGCCCTGGCTGTCCCTTCAGTGTCCCTGGGGGTGCCCTGCCTGTCCCCTTGGTGTCCCTGGGGGTGTCCTGGGTGTCCCTGGAGTGCCCTGGCTGACCCCTAAATGTCCCCTAGGTGCCCTGGCTGTCCCCTAGGTGTCCCTGGCGGTGTCCTGCCTTCCCCTAGGTGTCCCTGGGGGTGCCCTGGCTTTCCCCTCGCTGTCTCTGGGGTGCCCTGGCTGTCCCCTTGGTGGCCCTGGGGGTGCCCTGGGTGTCCCTGGGGGTGCCCTGGAGGTCCCCTAGGTGTCCCTGGGGGTGCCCTGCCTGTCCCCTAGGTGACCCTGGGGGTGCCCTGCCTGTCCCCTAGGTGTCGTTGGGGGTGCCCTGGGTGTCCCTGGGGGTGCCCTGCCTGTCCCCTATGTGTTCCTGGGGGGGCCCTGGCTGTCCCCTAGGTGTCCCTGGGGGGTGCCCTGCCTGTCCCCTAGGTGTCCCTGGGGGTGCCCTGGTGTCCCTGGGGAGCCCTGGCTGTCCCCTAGGTGTCCCTGGGGTGTCCTGCCTGTCTCCTAGATGTCCCTGGGGGTGCCCTGGCTGTCCCCTAGGTGGTCCCTGGGGGTGTCCTGCCTTCCCTAGGTGTCCCTGGGGGTGCCCTAGGTGTCCCAGGGGGTGCCCTGCCTGTCCCCTAGGTGTCCCATGGGGGTGCCATGAGTGTCCCTGGAGTGCCCTGCCTGTCCCCTAAATGTCCCTGGGGGTGCCGTGGCTGTCCCCTAGGTGTCCCTGGGGGTGTCCTGCCTTCCCCTCGGTGTCCCTGGGGGTGCCCTGGCTGTCTTTAGGGTGCCCTGGCTGTCCCCTTGGTGTCCCTGGGGGTTCCCTGGGTGTCCCTGGGGAGTGCCCTGGCTGTCCCTAGGGTGCCCTGCCTGTCCCCTAGGTGTCCCTGGGGGTGCCCTGGTTGTCCCTGGGGAGCCCTGGCTGTCCCCTAGGTGTCCCTGTGGGTGTCCTGCCTGTCTCCTAGGTGTCCCTGGGGGTCCCCTGGTTGTCCCTGGGGGTGCCCTGGTGTCCCTGGAGTGCCGTGGCTGTCCCCGAAATGTCCCTGGGGGTGCCCTGGCTGTCCCCTAGGTGTCCCTGGGGGTGTCCTGCCTTCCCCTAGGTGTCCCTGGGGGTGCCCTGGGTGTCCATGGGGTCCCTGGCTGTCCCCTAGGTGTCCCTGGGGGTGCCCTGGGTGTCCCTGGAGTGCCCTGGCTGTCCCCTAAATGTCCTTGGGGGTGCCCTGGCTGGATCCAGGGTGTCCCTGGGGTGCCCTGCCTGTCCCTGGGGGTGCCCTGGCTGTCACCTAGGTGTCCCTGGGGGGGCCCTGGCTGTCCCCCTAGGTGTCCCTGGGGGTGCCCTGGCTGTCCCTAGGGTGCTCTGGCTGTCCCCCTAGGTGTCCCTGGGGGTGCCCTGGGTGTCCCTGGGGTGGCCCTGGCTGTCCCCAAGGTGTCCCTGTGGGTGCCCAGAGTGTCCCTGGGAGTGCCCTGCCTGTCCCCTTGGGGTCTCTGGGGGTGCCCTGGCTGTCCCGTCAGTGTCCCTGGGGGTGCCCTGCCTATCCCCTTGGTGTCCCTGGGGGTGTCCTGGGTGTCCCTTGAGTTCCCTGGCTGACCCCTAAATGTCCCTGGGGGTGCCCTGGCTGTCCCCTAGGTGTCCCTGGGGTGTCCTGCCTTCTCCTAGGTGTCCCTGGGGATGCCCTAGGTGTCCCGTGGGGTGCCCTGGGTGTCCCTGGGGTGCCCTGGCTGTTCCCAAGGTGTCCCTGTGGGTGCCCAGAGTGTCCCTGCGAGTGCCTGGCTGTCCCCTAGGTGTCCCTGGGGGTGCCTAGGGTGTCCCTGCGGTTCCCTTCCTGTCCCCTACGTGTCCCTGGGGGTGCCCTGGCTGTCCCTAGGGTGCCCTGGCTGTGCTCTTGGTGTCCCTGGGGGTGCCCTGGCTGTCCCTAGGGTGCCCTGGCTGTCCCCTAGGTGTCCCTGGTGGCCCAGGGTGTCCCTGGGGTGCCCTGGCTGTCCCCTACGTGTCCCTGGGGGTGCCCAGGGTGTCCCTGGGGGTGCCCTTGCTGTCCCGTAGGTGTCTCTGGGGGTGCCCTGGGTGTCCCTGGGGTGCCCTGGCTGTCCCCTAGGTGTCCATGGGGGTGCCCTGGCTGTCCCCTTGGTGTCCCTGGGGTGCCCTGGCTGTCCCTAGGGTGCCCTGGCTGTCCCCTAGGTGTCCCTGCGGGTGCCCTGCGTGTCCCTTAGGTGTCCTTGGGGGCGCCCTGGCTGTCCCCAGGGTGCCCTGGCTGTGCCCTCGGTGTTCCTGGGGGTGCCCTGGTGTCCCTGTGGGTGCCCTGGCTGTCCCCTAGGTGTCCCTGGGGGTGCCCTGGCTGTCCCTGGAGTGCCCTGGCTGTCCCCTAGGTGTCCCTGGGGGGCCCCTGGCTGTCCCCTAGGTGTCCCAGGGGGTGCCCTGCCTGTCCCCTAGGTGTCCATGGGGGTGCCATGAGTGTCCCTGGAGTGCCCTGGCTGTCCCCTAAATGTCCCTGGTGGTGCCGTGGCTGTCCCCTAGGTGTCCCTGGGGGTGTCCTGCCTTCCCCTCGGTGTCCCTGGGGGTGCTCTGGCTGTCTTTAGGGTGCCCTGGCTGTCCCCTTGGTGTCCCTGGGGGTTCCCTGGGTGTCCCTGGGAGTGCCCTGGCTGTCCCTAGGGTGCCCTGGCTGTCCCCTAGGTGTCCCTGGGGGTGCCCTGCCTGTCTCCTAGCTGTCCCTGGGGGTCCCCTGGGTGTCCCTGGGGGTGCCCTGGGTGTCCCTGGAGTGCCCTGGCTGTCCCCGAAATGTCCCTGGGGGTGCCCTGGCTGTCCCCTAGGTGTCCCTGGGGGTGTCCTGCCTTCCCCTAGGTGTCCCTGGGGGTGCCCTGGGTGTCCCTGGGGTTCCCTGGCTGTCCCCTAGGTGTCCCTGGTGGTGCCCTGGATGTCCCTGGAGTGCCCTGGCTGTCCCCTAAATGTCCCTGGGGGTGCCCTGGCTGGCCTCTAGGTGTCCCTGGGGGTTTCCTGGCTTTCCCCTCGGTGTCCCTGGGGGTGCCCTGGCTGTCCCCTAGGTGTCCCTGGGGGTGCCCTGCCTGTCGCTGGGGGTGCCCTGGCTGTCCCCTAGGTGTCCCTGGTGGGGCCCTGGCTGTCCCCTAGGTGTTCCTGGGGGTTCCCTGGCTGTCCCTAGGGTGCCCTGGCTGTCCCCTAGGTGTCACTGAAGGTGCCCTAGGTGTCCCTGGGGTGCCCTGGCTGTCCCCAAGGTGTCCCTGTGGGTGCCCAGAGTGTCCCTGGGAGTGCCCTGCCTGTCCCCTTGGGGTCTCTGGGGGTGCCCTGGCTGTCCCGTCAGTGTCCCTGGGGGTGCCCTGCCTATCCCCTTGGTGACCCTGGGGGTGTCCTGGGTGTCCTTTGAGTGCCCTGGCTGACCCCTAAATGTCACTGGGGGTGCCCTGGCTGTCCCCTAGGTGTCCTTGGGGGTGTCCTGCCTTCCCCTAGGTGTCCCTGGGGGTGCCCTAGGTGTCCCTGGGGGTGCACTGGGTGTCCCTGGGGTGCCCTGGCTGTCCCCAAGGTGTCCCTGTGGGAGCCCAGAGTGTCCCTGCGAGTGCCCTGGCTGTCCCCTAGGGGTCTCTGGGGTTGCCCTGGCTGTCCCGTCAGTGTCCCTGGGGGTGCCCTGCCTGTCCCCTAGGTGTCCCTGGGGGTGCCCTGCCTGTCCCCTAGGTGTCCCTGGGGGTGCCCTGGGTGTCCCTGGGGGTGCCCTGGCTGTCCCCTAGGTGTCCCTGGGGCTGCCCTGGGTGTCCCTGGGGTGCCCTGGCTGTCCCCTTGGTGTCCCGGGGGGTACCCTGTGGGTCCCTGGGGTGCCCTGGTGTCCCTGGGCGTGCCCTGGCTGTCCCTTTGGTGTCCTTGGGGGTGCCCTCGCTGTCCCTGGGGTGCCCTGGCTGTCCCCTAGGTGTCCCTGGGGGTCCCCTTGGTGTCCCTGGGGGTGCCCAGGGTGTCCCTTAGGTGTCCCTGGGGGTGTCCTGGCTGTCCCCTAGGTGTCCCTGGGGGTGCCCTGGCTGTCCCTGGGGTGCTCTGGCTGTCCCCTTGGTGTCCCTGGGGGTGCCCTGGCTGTCCCCTTGGTGTCCCTGGGGGTGCCCTGGCTGTCCCTAGGGTGCCCTGGCTGTCACCTAGGTGTCCCTGGGGGTGCGCTGGTGTCCCTCGGGGTGCCCTGGCTGTCCCCTAGGTGTCCCTGGGGGTGCCCTGGCTGTCCACTAGGTGTCCCTGGGGGTGCCCTGGCTGTCCCCTAGGTGTCCCTGGGGGTGCCCTGGCTTTCCCTAGGGTGCCCTGGCTGTCCCCTAGGTGTCGCTGGGGGTGCCCTAGGTGTCCCTGGGGGTGCCCTGGCTGTCCCTGGAGTGCCCTGGCTGTCCCCTAGGTGTCCCTGGGGGGGCCCTGGCTGTCCCCGAAATGTCCCTGGGGCTGCCCTGGCTGTCCCCTAGGTGTCCCTGGGGGTGTCCTGCCTTCCCCTAGATATCCCTGGGGGTGCCCTGGGTGTCCCTGGGGTTCCCTGGCTGTCCCCTAGGTGTCCCTGGGGGTGCCCTGGGTGTCCCTGGGGTGCCCTGGCTGTCCCCTAGGTGTCCATGGGGGTGCCCTGGCTGTCCCCTTGGTGTCCCTGGGGTGCCCTGGCTGTCCCTAGGGTGCCCTGGCTGTCCCCTAGGTGTCCTCGGGGGTGCCCTGGCTGTCCCCTAGGTGTCCTTGGGGGTGCCCTGGCTGTCCCCAGGCTGCCCTGGCTGTGCCCTCGGTGTTCCTGGGGGTGCCCTGGTGTCCCTGTGGGTGCCCTGGCTGTCCCCTAGGTGTCCCTGGGGGGGCCCTGGCTGTCCCCTAGGTGTCCCTGGGGGTACCCTTCCTGTCCCCTAGGTGTCCCTGGGGGTGCCCTGGCTGTCCCCTAGGTGTCCCTGGGGGTCCCCTGGGTGTCCCTGGGGGTGCCCTGGCTGTCCCTGGAGTGCCCTGGCTGTCCCCTAAATGTCCCTGGGGGTGCCTTGGCTGTCCCCTAGGTGTCCCTGGGGGTGTCCTGGCTGTCCCCTAGGTGTCCCTGGGGGTGCCCTGGGTGTCTTGGGGGTGCCCTGGCTGTCCCCAAGGTGTCCGTGTTGGTGCCCAGAGTGTCCCTGGGAGTGCCCTGGCTGTCCCCTAGGGGTCTCTGGGGGTGCCCTGGCTGTCCCGTCAGTGTCCCTGGGGGTGCCCTGCCTGTCCCCTTGGTGTCCCTGGGGGTGTCCTGGGTGTCCCTGGAGTGCCCTGGCTGACCCCTAAATGTCCGTGGGGGTGCCCTGGCTGTCCGCTAGGTGTCCCTGGGGGTGTCCTGCCTTCCCCTAGGTGTCCCTGGGGGTGCTCTAGGTGTCCCTGGGGGTGCCCTGGCTTTCCCTGGAGTGCCCTGGCTGTCCCCTAGGTGTCCCTGGGGGGGCCCTGGCTGTCCCCTAGGTGTCCCTGGGGGTGCCTTGCCTGTCCCCTAGGTATCCCTGGGGGTGCCCTGGCTGTCCTCTAGGTGTCCCTGGGGGTGCCCTGGGTGTCCCTGGGAACTCCCTGGCTGTTCCCTAGGTGTCCCTGGGGGTGCCCTGGCTGTCCCTAGGGTGCCCTGGCTGTGCCCTTGGTGTCCCTGGGGGGGCCCTGGCTGTCTCCTAGGTGTCCATTATGATGCCCTGGCTGTCCCTGGGGTTCCCTGGGGGTGCCGGGAGTGTCCCTGGGCTGCCCTGGCTGTCCCCTAGGTGTCCCTGGGGGTCCCCTTAGGTGTCCCTGGGGGTGCCCAGGGTGTCCCTTAGGTGTCCCTGGGGGTGCTCTTGCTGTCCCCTAGGTGTCCCTGGGGGTGCCCTGGCTGTCCCTAGGGTGCCCTGGCTGTCCCCTTGGTGTCCCTGGTGGTGCCCTGGCTGTGCCCTCGGTGTCCCTGAGGGTGCCCTGGCTGTCCCCTAGGTGTCCCTGGGGGTGCCCTGGCTGTCCCCTAGGTGTCCCTGGGGGTGCCCAGGGCGTCCCCTAGGTGTCCCTGGTGGTGCCCTGACTGTCCTTGGGGTGCCCAGGGGGTGCCCTGGCTGTCCCCAAGGTGTCCCTGGGCTTGCCTTCCCTGTCCCCTAGGTGTTCCTGGGGTGACCTGGCTGTCCCCTAGGTGTCCCTGGGGGTGCCCTGGGTGTCCCTGGGGTGCCCTGGCTGTCCCCTTGGTGTCCCTGGGGGTTCCCAGGGTGTCTCTGGGGTGCGCTGGCTGTCCCCTACGTGTCCCTGGGGGTGCCCAGTGTGTCCCTGGGGGTGCCCTGGCTGTCCCCTATGTGCCCCTGGGGGTGCCCTAACTGTCCCCTTGGTGTCCCTGGGGGTGCCCTGTCTGTCCTTGGGGTGCTCTGGCTGTCCCCTAGGTGTCCCTGGGGGTGCCCTGGGTGTCCCTAGGGTTCTCTGGCTGTCCCGTACGTGTCCTTGGGGTTCCCTGGAGGTCCCCTAGGTGTCCCTGGGGGTGCCCTGAGTGTCCCTGGGCTGCCCTGGCTGTCCCCTGCAAGTCCCTGGGGGTGCCCAGGGTGTCCCTGGGGGTGCCCTTCCTGTCCCGTTGGTGTCTCTGGGGGTGCCCTGGCTGTCCCTGGAGTGCCCTGGCTGTCCCCTAGGTGTCCCTGGGGGGGCCCTGGCTGTCCCCTAGGTGTCCCAGGGGGTGCCCTGCCTGTCCCCTAGGTGTCCATGGGGGTGCCATGAGTGTCCCTGGAGTGCCCTGGCTGTCCCCTAAATGTCCCTGGGGTGCCGTGGCTGTCCCCTAGGTGTCCCTGGGGGTGTCCTGCCTTCCCCTCGGTGTCCCTGGGGGTGCCCTGGCTGTCCCTAGGGTGCCCTGGCTGTCCCCTAGGTGTCCCTGGGGGTGCCCTTCCTGTCCCCTAGGTGTCCCTGGGGGTGCCCTGGTAGTCCCCGAGGTGTCCCTGGGGGGTCCCTGGGGGTGCCCTGGGTGTCCCTGGAGTGCCCTGGCTGTCCCCTAAATGTCCCTGGGGGTGCCTTGGCTGTCCCCTAGGTGTCCCTGGGGGTGTCCTGGCTGTCCCCTAGGTGTCCCTGGGGGTGCCCTGCCTGTCCCTGGGA
Organism: Chamaea fasciata; assembly: GCF_029207755.1. NCBI lineage: Eukaryota > Metazoa > Chordata > Aves > Passeriformes > Sylviidae > Chamaea > Chamaea fasciata. The sequence goes on from NW_027094523.1 coordinate 68,025, forward strand.
GTGCCCTGGCTGTCCCCTAGGTGTCCCTGGGGGGGCCCTGGCTGTCCCCTAGGTGTCCCTGGGGGTGCCCTGGCTGTCCCTAGGGTGCCCTGGCTGTCCCCTAGGTGTCCGTGTTGGTGCCCAGAGTGTCCCTGGGAGTGCCCTGGCTGTCCCCTAGGGGTCTCTGGGGGTGCCCTGGCTGTCCCGTCAGTGTCCGTGGGGTGCCCTGCCTGTCCCCTAGGTGTCCCTGGGGGTGCCCTGGGTGTCCCTGGGGTGCCCTGGCTGTCCCCAAGGTGTCCCTGTGGGTGCCCAGAGTGTCCCTGCGAGTGCCCTGGCTGTCCCCTAGGTGTCCCTGGGGGTGCCCTAGGTATCCCTGGGGGTGCCCTGCCTGTCCCCTCGGTGTCCCTGGGTGTGTCCTGGGTGTCCCTGGAGTGCCCTGGCTGACCCCTAAATGTCCCTGGGGGTGCCCTGGCTGTCCCCTAGGTGTCCCTGGGGTTGTCCTGCCTTCCCCTAGGTGTTCCTGGGGGTGCCCTAGGTGTCCCTGGGGGTGCCCTGGTTGTCCCTGTGCAGCCCTGGCTGTCCCCAAGGTGTCCCTGTGGGTGCCCAGAGTGTCCCTGGGAGTGCCCTGACTGTCCCCTAGGGGTCTCTGGGGGTGCCCTGGCTGTCCCCTAGGTGTCCCTGGGGGGGCCCTGGCTGTCCCCTAGGTGTCCCTGGGGGTGCCCTGGCTGTCCCTAGGGTGCCCTGCCTGTCCCCTAGGTGTCCCTGGGGGTGCCCTGGGTGTCCCTGGGGTGCCCTGGCTGTCCCCAAGGTGTCCCTGTGGGTGCCCAGAGTGTCCCTGGGAGTGCCCTTGCTGTCCCCTAGGGGTCTCTGGGGGTGCCCTGGCTGTCCCTTCAGTGTCCCTGGGGGTGCCCTGCCTGTCCCCTTGGTGTCCCTGGGGGTGTCCTGGGTGTCCCTGGAGTGCCCTGGCTGACCCCTAAATGTCCCCTAGGTGCCCTGGCTGTCCCCTAGGTGTCCCTGGCGGTGTCCTGCCTTCCCCTAGGTGTCCCTGGGGGTGCCCTGGCTTTCCCCTCGCTGTCTCTGGGGTGCCCTGGCTGTCCCCTTGGTGGCCCTGGGGGTGCCCTGGGTGTCCCTGGGGGTGCCCTGGAGGTCCCCTAGGTGTCCCTGGGGGTGCCCTGCCTGTCCCCTAGGTGACCCTGGGGGTGCCCTGCCTGTCCCCTAGGTGTCGTTGGGGGTGCCCTGGGTGTCCCTGGGGGTGCCCTGCCTGTCCCCTATGTGTTCCTGGGGGGGCCCTGGCTGTCCCCTAGGTGTCCCTGGGGGTGCCCTGCCTGTCCCCTAGGTGTCCCTGGGGGTGCCCTGGTTGTCCCTGGGGAGCCCTGGCTGTCCCCTAGGTGTCCCTGGGGGTGTCCTGCCTGTCTCCTAGATGTCCCTGGGGGTGCCCTGGCTGTCCCCTAGGTGTCCCTGGGGGTGTCCTGCCTTCCCCTAGGTGTCCCTGGGGGTGCCCTAGGTGTCCCAGGGGGTGCCCTGCCTGTCCCCTAGGTGTCCATGGGGGTGCCATGAGTGTCCCTGGAGTGCCCTGCCTGTCCCCTAAATGTCCCTGGGGGTGCCGTGGCTGTCCCCTAGGTGTCCCTGGGGGTGTCCTGCCTTCCCCTCGGTGTCCCTGGGGGTGCCCTGGCTGTCTTTAGGGTGCCCTGGCTGTCCCCTTGGTGTCCCTGGGGGTTCCCTGGGTGTCCCTGGGAGTGCCCTGGCTGTCCCTAGGGTGCCCTGCCTGTCCCCTAGGTGTCCCTGGGGGTGCCCTGGTTGTCCCTGGGGAGCCCTGGCTGTCCCCTAGGTGTCCCTGTGGGTGTCCTGCCTGTCTCCTAGGTGTCCCTGGGGGTCCCCTGGTTGTCCCTGGGGGTGCCCTGGGTGTCCCTGGAGTGCCGTGGCTGTCCCCGAAATGTCCCTGGGGGTGCCCTGGCTGTCCCCTAGGTGTCCCTGGGGGTGTCCTGCCTTCCCCTAGGTGTCCCTGGGGGTGCCCTGGGTGTCCATGGGGTCCCTGGCTGTCCCCTAGGTGTCCCTGGGGGTGCCCTGGGTGTCCCTGGAGTGCCCTGGCTGTCCCCTAAATGTCCTTGGGGGTGCCCTGGCTGGATCCAGGGTGTCCCTGGGGGTGCCCTGCCTGTCCCTGGGGGTGCCCTGGCTGTCACCTAGGTGTCCCTGGGGGGGCCCTGGCTGTCCCCTAGGTGTCCCTGGGGGTGCCCTGGCTGTCCCTAGGGTGCTCTGGCTGTCCCCTAGGTGTCCCTGGGGGTGCCCTGGGTGTCCCTGGGGTGCCCTGGCTGTCCCCAAGGTGTCCCTGTGGGTGCCCAGAGTGTCCCTGGGAGTGCCCTGCCTGTCCCCTTGGGGTCTCTGGGGGTGCCCTGGCTGTCCCGTCAGTGTCCCTGGGGGTGCCCTGCCTATCCCCTTGGTGTCCCTGGGGGTGTCCTGGGTGTCCCTTGAGTTCCCTGGCTGACCCCTAAATGTCCCTGGGGGTGCCCTGGCTGTCCCCTAGGTGTCCCTGGGGGTGTCCTGCCTTCTCCTAGGTGTCCCTGGGGATGCCCTAGGTGTCCCGTGGGGTGCCCTGGGTGTCCCTGGGGTGCCCTGGCTGTTCCCAAGGTGTCCCTGTGGGTGCCCAGAGTGTCCCTGCGAGTGCCCTGGCTGTCCCCTAGGTGTCCCTGGGGGTGCCTAGGGTGTCCCTGCGGTTCCCTTCCTGTCCCCTACGTGTCCCTGGGGGTGCCCTGGCTGTCCCTAGGGTGCCCTGGCTGTGCTCTTGGTGTCCCTGGGGGTGCCCTGGCTGTCCCTAGGGTGCCCTGGCTGTCCCCTAGGTGTCCCTGGTGGCCCAGGGTGTCCCTGGGGTGCCCTGGCTGTCCCCTACGTGTCCCTGGGGGTGCCCAGGGTGTCCCTGGGGGTGCCCTTGCTGTCCCGTAGGTGTCTCTGGGGGTGCCCTGGGTGTCCCTGGGGTGCCCTGGCTGTCCCCTAGGTGTCCATGGGGGTGCCCTGGCTGTCCCCTTGGTGTCCCTGGGGTGCCCTGGCTGTCCCTAGGGTGCCCTGGCTGTCCCCTAGGTGTCCCTGCGGGTGCCCTGCGTGTCCCTTAGGTGTCCTTGGGGGCGCCCTGGCTGTCCCCAGGGTGCCCTGGCTGTGCCCTCGGTGTTCCTGGGGGTGCCCTGGTGTCCCTGTGGGTGCCCTGGCTGTCCCCTAGGTGTCCCTGGGGGTGCCCTGGCTGTCCCTGGAGTGCCCTGGCTGTCCCCTAGGTGTCCCTGGGGGGCCCCTGGCTGTCCCCTAGGTGTCCCAGGGGGTGCCCTGCCTGTCCCCTAGGTGTCCATGGGGGTGCCATGAGTGTCCCTGGAGTGCCCTGGCTGTCCCCTAAATGTCCCTGGTGGTGCCGTGGCTGTCCCCTAGGTGTCCCTGGGGGTGTCCTGCCTTCCCCTCGGTGTCCCTGGGGGTGCTCTGGCTGTCTTTAGGGTGCCCTGGCTGTCCCCTTGGTGTCCCTGGGGGTTCCCTGGGTGTCCCTGGGAGTGCCCTGGCTGTCCCTAGGGTGCCCTGGCTGTCCCCTAGGTGTCCCTGGGGGTGCCCTGCCTGTCTCCTAGCTGTCCCTGGGGGTCCCCTGGGTGTCCCTGGGGGTGCCCTGGGTGTCCCTGGAGTGCCCTGGCTGTCCCCGAAATGTCCCTGGGGGTGCCCTGGCTGTCCCCTAGGTGTCCCTGGGGGTGTCCTGCCTTCCCCTAGGTGTCCCTGGGGGTGCCCTGGGTGTCCCTGGGGTTCCCTGGCTGTCCCCTAGGTGTCCCTGGTGGTGCCCTGGATGTCCCTGGAGTGCCCTGGCTGTCCCCTAAATGTCCCTGGGGGTGCCCTGGCTGGCCTCTAGGTGTCCCTGGGGGTTTCCTGGCTTTCCCCTCGGTGTCCCTGGGGGTGCCCTGGCTGTCCCCTAGGTGTCCCTGGGGGTGCCCTGCCTGTCGCTGGGGGTGCCCTGGCTGTCCCCTAGGTGTCCCTGGTGGGGCCCTGGCTGTCCCCTAGGTGTTCCTGGGGGTTCCCTGGCTGTCCCTAGGGTGCCCTGGCTGTCCCCTAGGTGTCACTGAAGGTGCCCTAGGTGTCCCTGGGGTGCCCTGGCTGTCCCCAAGGTGTCCCTGTGGGTGCCCAGAGTGTCCCTGGGAGTGCCCTGCCTGTCCCCTTGGGGTCTCTGGGGGTGCCCTGGCTGTCCCGTCAGTGTCCCTGGGGGTGCCCTGCCTATCCCCTTGGTGACCCTGGGGGTGTCCTGGGTGTCCTTTGAGTGCCCTGGCTGACCCCTAAATGTCACTGGGGGTGCCCTGGCTGTCCCCTAGGTGTCCTTGGGGGTGTCCTGCCTTCCCCTAGGTGTCCCTGGGGGTGCCCTAGGTGTCCCTGGGGGTGCACTGGGTGTCCCTGGGGTGCCCTGGCTGTCCCCAAGGTGTCCCTGTGGGAGCCCAGAGTGTCCCTGCGAGTGCCCTGGCTGTCCCCTAGGGGTCTCTGGGGTTGCCCTGGCTGTCCCGTCAGTGTCCCTGGGGGTGCCCTGCCTGTCCCCTAGGTGTCCCTGGGGGTGCCCTGCCTGTCCCCTAGGTGTCCCTGGGGGTGCCCTGGGTGTCCCTGGGGGTGCCCTGGCTGTCCCCTAGGTGTCCCTGGGGCTGCCCTGGGTGTCCCTGGGGTGCCCTGGCTGTCCCCTTGGTGTCCCGGGGGGTACCCTGTGGGTCCCTGGGGTGCCCTGGTGTCCCTGGGCGTGCCCTGGCTGTCCCTTTGGTGTCCTTGGGGGTGCCCTCGCTGTCCCTGGGGTGCCCTGGCTGTCCCCTAGGTGTCCCTGGGGGTCCCCTTGGTGTCCCTGGGGGTGCCCAGGGTGTCCCTTAGGTGTCCCTGGGGGTGTCCTGGCTGTCCCCTAGGTGTCCCTGGGGGTGCCCTGGCTGTCCCTGGGGTGCTCTGGCTGTCCCCTTGGTGTCCCTGGGGGTGCCCTGGCTGTCCCCTTGGTGTCCCTGGGGGTGCCCTGGCTGTCCCTAGGGTGCCCTGGCTGTCACCTAGGTGTCCCTGGGGGTGCGCTGGTGTCCCTCGGGGTGCCCTGGCTGTCCCCTAGGTGTCCCTGGGGGTGCCCTGGCTGTCCCTGGAGTGCCCTGGCTGTCCCCTAGGTGTCCCTGGGGGTGCCCTGGCTGTCCACTAGGTGTCCCTGGGGGTGCCCTGGCTGTCCCCTAGGTGTCCCTGGGGGTGCCCTGGCTTTCCCTAGGGTGCCCTGGCTGTCCCCTAGGTGTCGCTGGGGGTGCCCTAGGTGTCCCTGGGGGTGCCCTGGCTGTCCCTGGAGTGCCCTGGCTGTCCCCTAGGTGTCCCTGGGGGGGCCCTGGCTGTCCCCGAAATGTCCCTGGGGCTGCCCTGGCTGTCCCCTAGGTGTCCCTGGGGGTGTCCTGCCTTCCCCTAGATATCCCTGGGGGTGCCCTGGGTGTCCCTGGGGTTCCCTGGCTGTCCCCTAGGTGTCCCTGGGGGTGCCCTGGGTGTCCCTGGGGTGCCCTGGCTGTCCCCTAGGTGTCCATGGGGGTGCCCTGGCTGTCCCCTTGGTGTCCCTGGGGTGCCCTGGCTGTCCCTAGGGTGCCCTGGCTGTCCCCTAGGTGTCCTCGGGGGTGCCCTGGCTGTCCCCTAGGTGTCCTTGGGGGTGCCCTGGCTGTCCCCAGGCTGCCCTGGCTGTGCCCTCGGTGTTCCTGGGGGTGCCCTGGTGTCCCTGTGGGTGCCCTGGCTGTCCCCTAGGTGTCCCTGGGGGGGCCCTGGCTGTCCCCTAGGTGTCCCTGGGGGTACCCTTCCTGTCCCCTAGGTGTCCCTGGGGGTGCCCTGGCTGTCCCCTAGGTGTCCCTGGGGGTCCCCTGGGTGTCCCTGGGGGTGCCCTGGCTGTCCCTGGAGTGCCCTGGCTGTCCCCTAAATGTCCCTGGGGGTGCCTTGGCTGTCCCCTAGGTGTCCCTGGGGGTGTCCTGGCTGTCCCCTAGGTGTCCCTGGGGGTGCCCTGGGTGTCTTGGGGGTGCCCTGGCTGTCCCCAAGGTGTCCGTGTTGGTGCCCAGAGTGTCCCTGGGAGTGCCCTGGCTGTCCCCTAGGGGTCTCTGGGGGTGCCCTGGCTGTCCCGTCAGTGTCCCTGGGGGTGCCCTGCCTGTCCCCTTGGTGTCCCTGGGGGTGTCCTGGGTGTCCCTGGAGTGCCCTGGCTGACCCCTAAATGTCCGTGGGGGTGCCCTGGCTGTCCGCTAGGTGTCCCTGGGGGTGTCCTGCCTTCCCCTAGGTGTCCCTGGGGGTGCTCTAGGTGTCCCTGGGGGTGCCCTGGCTTTCCCTGGAGTGCCCTGGCTGTCCCCTAGGTGTCCCTGGGGGGGCCCTGGCTGTCCCCTAGGTGTCCCTGGGGGTGCCTTGCCTGTCCCCTAGGTATCCCTGGGGGTGCCCTGGCTGTCCTCTAGGTGTCCCTGGGGGTGCCCTGGGTGTCCCTGGGAACTCCCTGGCTGTTCCCTAGGTGTCCCTGGGGGTGCCCTGGCTGTCCCTAGGGTGCCCTGGCTGTGCCCTTGGTGTCCCTGGGGGGGCCCTGGCTGTCTCCTAGGTGTCCATTATGATGCCCTGGCTGTCCCTGGGGTTCCCTGGGGGTGCCGGGAGTGTCCCTGGGCTGCCCTGGCTGTCCCCTAGGTGTCCCTGGGGGTCCCCTTAGGTGTCCCTGGGGGTGCCCAGGGTGTCCCTTAGGTGTCCCTGGGGGTGCTCTTGCTGTCCCCTAGGTGTCCCTGGGGGTGCCCTGGCTGTCCCTAGGGTGCCCTGGCTGTCCCCTTGGTGTCCCTGGTGGTGCCCTGGCTGTGCCCTCGGTGTCCCTGAGGGTGCCCTGGCTGTCCCCTAGGTGTCCCTGGGGGTGCCCTGGCTGTCCCCTAGGTGTCCCTGGGGGTGCCCAGGGCGTCCCCTAGGTGTCCCTGGTGGTGCCCTGACTGTCCTTGGGGTGCCCAGGGGGTGCCCTGGCTGTCCCCAAGGTGTCCCTGGGCTTGCCTTCCCTGTCCCCTAGGTGTTCCTGGGGTGACCTGGCTGTCCCCTAGGTGTCCCTGGGGGTGCCCTGGGTGTCCCTGGGGTGCCCTGGCTGTCCCCTTGGTGTCCCTGGGGGTTCCCAGGGTGTCTCTGGGGTGCGCTGGCTGTCCCCTACGTGTCCCTGGGGGTGCCCAGTGTGTCCCTGGGGGTGCCCTGGCTGTCCCCTATGTGCCCCTGGGGGTGCCCTAACTGTCCCCTTGGTGTCCCTGGGGGTGCCCTGTCTGTCCTTGGGGTGCTCTGGCTGTCCCCTAGGTGTCCCTGGGGGTGCCCTGGGTGTCCCTAGGGTTCTCTGGCTGTCCCGTACGTGTCCTTGGGGTTCCCTGGAGGTCCCCTAGGTGTCCCTGGGGGTGCCCTGAGTGTCCCTGGGCTGCCCTGGCTGTCCCCTGCAAGTCCCTGGGGGTGCCCAGGGTGTCCCTGGGGGTGCCCTTCCTGTCCCGTTGGTGTCTCTGGGGGTGCCCTGGGTGTCCCTAGGGTACCCTGGCTGTCCCCTAGGTGTCCCTGGGGGTGCCCTGGCTGTCCCCTTGGTGTCCCTGGGGTGCCCGGGCTGTCACCTAGGTGTCCCTGGGGGTGCCCTGGCTGTCCTTGGGGTGCCCTGGCTGTCCCTTAGGTGTCCCTGGGGGGGCCCTGGCTGTCCCCTAGGTGTTCCTGGGGGTGCCCTGGCTGTCCCTAGGTTGCCCTGGCTGTCCCCTAGGTGTCCCTGGGGGTGCCCTAGGTGTCCCTGGGGTGCCCTGGCTGTCCCCAAAGTGTCCCTGTGGGTGCCCAGAGTGTCCCTGGGAGTGCCCTGCCTGTCCCCTTGGGGTCTCTGGGGGTGCCCTGGCTGTCCCGTCAGTGTCCCTGGGGGTGCCCTGCCTATCCCCTTGGTGACCCTGGGGGTGTCCTGGGTGTCCTTTGAGTGCCCTGGCTGACCCCTAAATGTCACTGGGGGTGCCCTGGCTGTCCCCTAGGTGTCCTTGGGGGTGTCCTGCCTTCCCCTAGGTGTTCCTGGGGGTGCCCTAGGTGTCCCTGGGGGTGCCCTGGCTGTTCCTGGAGTGCCCTGGCTGTCCCCTGGGTGTCCCTGGGGGGGCCCTGCCTGTCCCCTAGGGGTCTCTGGGGATGCTCTGCCTGTCCCCTAGGTGTCCCTGGTGGTGCCCTGGCTGTGCCTTAGGTGTCCCTGGGGTGCCCTCGCTGTCCCGTCAGTGTCCCTGGGGGTGCCCTGGCTGTCCCTAGGGTGCCCTGGCTGTCCCCTAGGTGTCCCTGGGGGCCCAGGGTGTCCCTGGAGTGCCCTGGCTGTCCCCTAGGTGTCCCTGGGGGTGCCCAGGGTGTCCCTGGGGTGCCCTGGCTGTCCCCTAGGTGTCCATGTGGGTGCCCTGGCTGTCCCCTTGGTGTCCCTGGGGTGCCCTGGCTGTCCCTAGGGTGCCCTGGCTGTCCCCTAGGTGTCCCCGGGGGTGCCCTGGCTATCCCCTAGGTGTCCTTGGGGGTGCCCTGGCTGTCCCCAGTGTGCCCTGGCTGTGCCCTCGGTGTTCCTGGGGGTGCCCTGGTGTCCCTGTGGGTGCCCTGGCTGTCCCCTAGGTGTCCCTGGGGGGGCCCTGGTTGTCCCCTAGGTGTCCCTGGGGGTACCCTTCCTGTCCCCTAGGTGTCCCTGGGGGTGCCCTGGCTGTCCCCTAGGTGTCCCTGGGGGTCCCCTGGGTGTCCCTGGGGGTGCCCTGGGTGTCCCTGGAGTGCCCTGGCTGTCCCCTAAATGTCCCTGGGGGTGCCTTGGCTGTCCCCTAGGTGTCCCTGGGGGTGTCCTGGCTGTCCCCTAGGTGTCCCTGGGGGTGCCCTGGGTGTCCTGGGGGTGCCCTGGCTGTCCCCAAGGTGTCCGTGTTGGTGCCCAGAGTGTCCCTGGGAGTGCCCTGGCTGTCCCCTAGGGGTCTCTGGGGGTGCCCTGGCTGTCCCGTCAGTGTCCCTGGGGGTGCCCTGCCTGTCCCCTTGGTGTCCCTGGGGGTGTCCTGGGTGTCCCTGGAGTGCCCTGGCTGACCCCTAAATGTCCCTGGGGGTGCCCTGGCTGTCCCCTAGGTGTCCCTGGGGGTGTCCTGCCTTCCCCTAGGTGTCCCTGGGGGTGCCCTAGGTGTCCCTGGGGGTGCCCTGGGTGTCCCTGGGGTGCCCTGGCTGTTCCCAAGGTGTCCCTGTGGGTGCCCAGAGTGTCCCTGCGAGTGCCCTGGCTGTCCCCTAGGTGTCCCTGGGGGTGCATTAGGTGTCCCTGGGGGTGCCCTGCCTGTCCCCTTGGTGTCCCTGGGGGTGTCCTGGGTGTCCCTGGAGTGCCCTGGCTGACCCCTAAATATCCCTGGGGGTGCCCTGGCTGTCCGCTAGGTTTCCCTGGGGGTGTCCTGCCTTCCCCTAGGTGTCCCTGGGGGTGCTCTAGGTGTCCCTGGGGGTGCCCTGGCTTTCCCTGGAGTGCCCTGGCTGTCCCCTAGGTGTCCCTGGGGGGGCCCTGGCTGTCCCCTAGATGTCCCTGGGGGTGCCTTGCCTGTCCCCTAGGTGTCCCTGGGGGGCCCTGGCTGTCCTCTAGGTGTCCCTGGGGGTGCCCTGGGTGTCCCTGGGGACTCCCTGGCTGTTCCCTAGGTGTTCCTGGGTGGGGCCCTGGCTGTCCCTAGGGTGCCCTGGCTGTGCCCTTGGTGTCCCTGGGGGGGCCCTGGCTGTCTCCAAGGTGTCCATTATGATGCCCTGGCTGTCCCTGGGGTTCCCTGGAGGTCCCCTAGGTTTCCCTGGGGGTGCCGGGAGTGTCCCTGGGCTGCCCTGGCTATCCCCTAGGTGTCCCTGGGGGTCCCCTTGGTGTCCCTGGGGGTGCCCAGGGTGTCCCTTAGGTGTCCCTGGGGGTGCTCTTGCTGTCCCCTAGGTGTCCCTGGGGGTGCCCTGGCTGTCCCTAGGGTGCCCTGGCTGTCCCCTTGGTGTCCCTGGTGGTGCCCTGGCTGTGCCCTCGGTGTCCCTGAGGGTGCCCTGGCTGTCCCCTAGGTGTCCCTGGGGGTGCCCTGGTGTCCCTCGGGGTGCCCTGGCTGTCCCCTAGGTGTCCCTGGGGGTGCCCTGGCTGTCCCCTAGGTGTCCCTGGGGGTGCCCAGGGTGTCCCCTAGGTGTCCCTGGTGGTGCCCTGACTGTCCTTGGGGTGCCCAGGGGGTGCCCTGGCTGTCCCCAAGGTGTCCCTGGGGTTGCCTTCCCTGTCCCCTAGGTGTTCCTGGGGTGACCTGGCTGTCCCCTCGGTGTCCCTTGGGGTGCCCAGGGTGTCCCTGGGAGTGCCGTGGCTGTCCCCTAGGTGTCCCTGGGGGTGCCCTGGGTGTCCCTGGGGTGCCCTGGCTGTCCCCTTGGTGTCCCTGGTGGTTCCCAGGGTGTCTCTGGGGTGCGCTGGCTGTCCCCTACGTGTCCCTGGGGGTGCCCAGTGTGTCCCTGGGGGTGCCCTGGCTGTCCCCTATGTGTCCCTGGGGGTGCCCTGACTGTCCCCTTGGTGTCCCTTGGGGTGCCCTGTCTGTCCTTGGGGTGCTCTGGCTGTCCCCTAGGTGTCCCTGGGGGTGCCCTGGGTGTCCCTGGGGTTCTCTGGCTGTCCCGTACGTGTCCTTGGGGTTCCCTGGAGGTCCCCTAGGTGTCCCTGGGGGTGCCCTGAGTGTCCCTGGGCTGCCCTGGCTGTCCCCTACAAGTCCCTGGGGGTGCCCAGGGTGTCCCTGGGGGTGCCCTTCCTGTCCCGTTGGTGTCTCTGGGGGTGCCCTGGGTGTCCCTAGGGTACCCTGGCTGTCCCGTAGGTGTCCCTGGGGGTGCCCTGGCTGTCCCCTTGGTGTCCCTGGGGTGCCCTGGCTGTCACCTAGGTGTCCCTGGGGGTGCCCTGGCTGTCCTTGGGGTGCTCGGCCTGTCCCCTTGGTGTCCCTGGGGGGGCCCTGGCTGTCTCCTAGGTGTCCCTGGGGGGGCCCTTGCTGTCTCCTAGGTGTCCATTATGATGCCCTGGCTGTCCCTGGGGTTCCCTGGCTGTCCCCTAGGTGTCCCTGGGGGTGCCCAGGGTGTCCCTGGGTTTCCCTGGCTGTCCCCTAGGTGTCCCTGGGGGTACCCAGGGTGTCCCTGCGGTTCCCTTCCTATCCCCTACGTGTCCCTGGGGGTGCCCTGGCTGTCCCTAGGGTGCCCTTGCTGTGCCCTCGGTGTCCCTGGGGGTTCCCCGGCTGTCCCCTAGGTGTCCCTGTGGGTGCCCTGGCTGTCCCCTCGGTGTCCCTGTGGGTGTCCAGAGTGTCCCTGGGGTTGCCCTGCCTGTCTTTTAGGTGTCGTTGGGGGTGCCCTGGGTGTCCCTGGGGAAGCCCTGCCTGTCCCCTAGGTGTCCCTGGGGGTGCCCTGGGTGTCCCTGGAGAGCCCTGGCTGTCCCCTAGGTGTCCCTGGGGTTGCACTGGCTGTCCCTGGAGTGCCCTGGCTGTCCCCTGGGTGTCCCTGGGGGGGCCCTGGCTGTCCCCTAGGGGTCTCTGGGGGTGCCCTGCCTGTCCCCTAGGTGTCCCTGGTGGTGCCCTGGCTGTGCCCTAGGTGTCCCTGGGGTGCCCTGGCTGTCCCCTAGGTGTCCCTGGGGGTGCCCTGGCTGTCCCTAGAGTGCCCTGGCTGTGCTCTTGGTGTCCCTGGGGGTGCCCTGGCTGTCCCTAGGGTGCCCTGGCTGTCCCCTAGGTGTCCCTGGTGGCCCAGGGTGTCCCTGGGGTGCCCTGGCTGTCCCCTACGTGTCCCTGGGGGTGCCCAGGGTGTCCCTGGGGGTGCCCTTGCTGTCCCGTAGGTGTCTCCGGGGGTGCCCTGGGTGTCCCTGGGGTGCCCTGGCTGTCCCCTAGGTGTCCCTGGGGGTGTCCTGCCTGTCTCCTAGGTGTCCCTGGGGGTCCCCTGGTTGTCCCTGGGGGTGCCCTGGGTGTCCCTGGAGTGCCCTGGCTGTCCCCGAAATGTCCCTGGGGGTGCCCTGGCTGTCCCCTAGGTGTCCCTGGGGGTGCCCTGCCTGTCTCCTAGGTGTCCCTGGGGGTCCCCTGGTTGTCCCTGGGGGTGCCCTGGGTGTCCCTGGAGTGCCCTGGCTGTCCCCGAAATGTCCCTGGGGGTGCCCTGGCTGTCCCCTAGGTGTCCCTGGGGGTGTCCTGCCTTCCCCTAGGTGTCCCTGGGGGTTCCCTGGGTGTCCCTGGGGTCCCTGGCTGTCCCCTAGGTGTCCCTGGGGGTGCCCTGGGTGTCCCTGGAGTGCCCTGGCTGTCCCCTAAATGTCCCTGGGGGTGCCCTGGCTGGATCCAGGGTGTCCCTGGGGGTGTCCTGGCTTTCCCCTCGGTGTCCCTGGGGGTGCCCTGGCTGTCCCCTGGGTGTCCCTGGGGGTGCCCTGCCTGTCCCTGGGGGTGCCCTGGCTGTCCCCTAGGTGTCCCTGGGGGGGCCCTGGCTGTCCCCTAGGTGTCCCTGGGGGTGCCCTGGCTGTCCCTAGGGTGCTCTGTCTGTCCCCTAGGTGTCCCTGGGGGTGCCCTGGGTGTCCCTGGGGTGCCCTGGCTGTCCCCAAGGTGTCCCTGTGGGTGCCCAGAGTGTCCCTGGGAGTGCCCTGCCTGTCCCCTTGGGGTCTCTGGGGGTGCCCTGGCTGTCCCGTCAGTGTCCCTGGGGGTGCCCTGCCTATCCCCTTGGTGTCCCTGGGGGTGTCCTGGGTGTCCCTTGAGTTCCCTGGCTGACCCCTAAATGTCCCTGGGGGTGCCCTGGCTGTCCCCTAGGTGTCCCTGGGGGTGTCCTGCCTTCCCCTAGGTGTCCCTGGGGATGCCCTAGGTGTCCCTGGGGGTGCCCTGGGTGTCCCTGGGGTGCCCTGGCTGTCCCCAAGGTGTCCCTGTGGGTGCCCAGAGTGTCCCCCGCGAGTGCCCTGGCTGTCCCCTAGGGGTCTCTGGGGTTGCCCTGGCTGTCCCGTCAGTGTCCCTGGGGTGCCCTGCCTGTCCCCTAGGTGTCCCTGGGGGTGCCCTGCCTGTCCCCTAGGTGTCCCTGGGGGTGCCCTAGGTGTCCCTGGGGGTGCCCTGGCTGTCCGCTAGGTGTCCCTGGGGGTGCCCTGGGTGTCCCTGGGGTGCCCTGGCTGTCCCCTTGGTGTCCCGGGGGGTGCCCTGTGGGTCCCTGGGGTGCGCTGGTGTCCCTGGGGGTGCCCTGGCTGTCCCTTTGGTGTCCCTGGGGGTGCCCTCGCTGTCCCTGGGATGCCCTGGCTGTCCCCTACGTGTCCCTGTGGGTCCCCTTGGTGTCCCTGAGGGTGCCCAGGGTGTCCCTTAGGTGTCCCTGGGGGTGCCCTGGCTGTCCCCTAGGTGTCCCTGGGGGTGCCCTGGCTGTCCCTAGGGTGCCCTGGCTGTGCCCTTGGTGTCCCTGGGCGTGCCCTGGCTGTCTCTGGAGTGCCCTGGCTGTCCCCTAGGTGTCCCTGGGGGGGCCCTGGCTGTCTCCTAGGTGTCCCTGGGGGGGCCCTGGCTGTCTCCTAGGTGTCCCTTATGATGCCCTGGCTGTCCTTGGGGTTCCCTGGCTGTCCCCTAGGTGTCCCTGGGGGTGCCCAGGGTGTCCCTGGGGTTCCCTGGCTGTCCCCTAGGTGTCCCTGGGGGTGCCCAGGGTGTCCCTGCGGTTCCCTTCCTGTCCCCTACGTGTCCCTGGGGGTGCCCTTGCTGTCCCTAGGGTGCCCTTGCTGTGCCCTTGGTGTCCCTGGGGGTTCCCCGGCTGTCCCCTAGGTGTCCCTGTGGGTGCCCTGGCTGTCCCCTCGGTGTCCCTGTGGGTGTCCAGAGTGTCCCTGGGGGTGCCCTGCCTGTCCTTTAGGTGTCGTTGGGGGTGCCCTGGGTGTCCCTGGGGTGCCCTGGCTGTCCCCTTGGTGTCCCTGGGGGTGCCCTGTGGGTCCCTGGGGTGCCCTCGGGGTGCCCTGGCTGTCCCTGGAGTGCCCTGGCTGTCCCCTGGGTGTCCCTGGGGGGGCCCTGCCTGTCCCCTAGGGGTCTCTGGGGGTGCCCTGCCTGTCCCCTAGGTGTCCCTGGTGGTTCCCTGGCTGTGCCCTAGGTGTCTCTGGGGTGCCCTGGCTGTCCCCTTGGTGTCCCTGGGGGTGCCGTGGCTGTCCCTAGGGTGCCCTGGCTGTCCCCTAGGTGTCCCTGGGGGCCCAGGGTGTCCCTGGGGTGCCCTGGCTGTCCCCTACGTGTCCCTGGGGGTGCCCAGGGTGTCCCTGGGGGTGCCCTTGCTGTCCCGTAGGTGTCTCTGGGGGTGCCCTGGGTGTCCCTGGGGTGCCCTGGCTGTCCCCTAGGTGTCCATGGGGGTGCCCTGGCTGTTCCCTTGGTGTCCCTGGGGTGCCCTGGCTGTCCCTAGGGTGCCCTGGCTGTCCCCTAGGTGTCCCTGGGGGTGCCCTGCGTGTCCCCTAGGTGTCCTTGGGGGTGCCCTGGCTGTCCCCAGGGTGCCCTGGCTGTGCCCTCGGTGTTCCTGGGGGTGCCCTGGTGTCCCTGTGGGAGCCCTGGCTGTCCCCTAGGTGTCCCTGGGGGTGCCCTGGCTGTCCCTGGAGTGCCCTGGCTGTCCCCTAGGTGTCCCTGGGGGGGCCCTGGCTGTCCCCTAGGTGTCCCCAGGGGGTGCCCTGCCTGTCCCCTAGGTGTCCATGGGGGTGCCATGAGTGTCCCTGGAGTGCCCTGGCTGTCCCCTAAATGTCCCTGGGGGTGCCGTGGGTGTCCCCTAGGTGTCCCTGGGGGTGTCCTGCCTTCCCCTCGGTGTCCCTGGGGGTGCCCTGGTTGTCCCTGGGGAGCCCTGGCTGTCCCCTAGGTGTCCCTGGGGGTGTCCTGCCTGTCTCCTAGATGTCCCTGGGGGTGCCCTGGCTGTCTTTAGGGTGCCCTGGCTGTCCCCTTGGTGTCCCCTGGGGGTTCCCTGGGTGTCCCTGGGAGTGCCCTGGCTGTCCCTAGGGTGCCCTGCCTGTCCCCTAAGTGTCCCCTGGGGGTGCCCTGGTTGTCCCTGGGGAGCCCTGGCTGTCCCCTAGGTGTCCCTGGGGTGCCCTGACTGTCTCCTAGGTGTCCCTGGGGGTCCCCTGGTTGTCCCTGGGGGTGCCCTGGGTGTCCCCTGGAGTGCCCTGGCTGTCCCCGAAATGTCCCTGGGGGTGCCCTGGTTGTCCCTGGGGAGCCCTGGCTGTCCCCTAGGTGTCCCTGGGGGTGTCCTGCCTTCCCCTAGGTGTCCCTGGGGGTGCATTAGGTGTCCCTGGGGGTGCCCTGCCTGTCCCTTTGGTGTCCCTGGGGGTGTCCTGGGTGTCCTTTGAGTGCCCTGGCTGACCCCTAAATGTCACTGGGGGTGCCCTGGCTGTCCCCTAGGTGTCCTTGGGGGTGTCCTGCCTTCCCCTAGGTGTCCCTGGGGGTGCCCTAGGTGTCCCTGGGGGTGCACTGGGTGTCCCTGGGGTGCCCTGGCTGTCCCCAAGGTGTCCCTGTGGGAGCCCAGAGTGTCCCTGCGAGTGCCCTGGCTGTCCCCTAGGGGTCTCTGGGGTTGCCCTGGCTGTCCCGTCAGTGTCCCTGGGGGTGCCCTGCCTGTCCCCTAGGTGTCCCTGGGGGTGCCCTGCCTGTCCCCTAGGTGTCCCTGGGGTGCCCTGGGTGTCCCTGGGGGTGCCCTGGCTGTCCCCTAGGTGTCCCTGGGGCTGCCCTGGGTGTCCCTGGGGTGCCCTGGCTGTCCCCTTGGTGTCCCGGGGGGTACCCTGTGGGTCCCTGGGGTGCCCTGGTGTCCCTGGGCGTGCCCTGGCTGTCCCTTTGGTGTCCTTGGGGGTGCCCTCGCTGTCCCTGGGGTGCCCTGGCTGTCCCCTAGGTGTCCCTGGGGGTCCCCTTG